>NC_133468.1:17037976-17338095 GCF_048565385.1 Saimiri boliviensis
CTCTGGGACACATTTAAAGCAGTGTCTAGAGGAAAATTTATAGCAATAAATGCCCACATGAGAAGCAAGGAAATATCTAAAATCGACACCCTATCTTTAAAATTGAAAGAGTTAGAGGAGCAAGATCAAAAAAACTCAAAAGCTAGCAGAAAACAAGAAATAACTAAAATCAGAGCAGAACTGAAGAAGATAGTGACACAAAAAAACCTTCATCAAAGCAATAAATCCAGGAGCTGGTATTGTAGAAATCTTTCTAAATCAATAACTGAGATACAAGCGAACCTTTTCTTTTAAATAGCTGTATCACATTCTATTTACAGCTATATTCTATAATTTATCTATTACCAGTGATGACTGTGTGGAGTGAATCCATGTCTTTATTATTAAAACAAAAAACATCCTGTAGATATACCTTTGCAATTCAGAGCTGGTTTATCTGTTTGTTCTAAAGCACCAGCTGGTAGTATATTTTTTTCACCCATGGTGGGTAGTTATGAAGAAACACCACAGTGTGAACACAATATATAATTGTGGTACTTTTGCATACTTTAAAAATCACTCCGCTTCCTTCCAAATATGAGCTAATCCAAAAAACTACTTGGGCTGCACTGGCAATATGGATGGTCCTTCTGTTTAGGATTAAATTGTGGCAAAATTTCACGTAAGCCTCATACTGGTTGTATTACGAGAAAAGTTCTCAACCTCAACTTCTATGCTTGTGTTCATATAGGAGTCCCCTGCAATAGCAAGGACTTTCACACTGAGTAGAATGAGGTAAAAAAATAAAATAAAATAAAATAACAGCAGCAGCAAAACAGACCACCACCACTACCCTCATAAAGGCTACCATTAAAAGATACTGTCATTTATTCTGGGGTTACACTCTTAATAGCAAGCTGTACACGAAGTACTTCCTATTATCTTATTTACTCTTCAAGGTAGTAAAGGAAGTACTTAGTATTGTCTCTGATTCATGGGTAATTTAATCTGGATGCAAGTCATTTAAGGAATTTTCCAACAATCATTTAGCTGGTAAAGAAAGGGATTAACGATTCAAATACAGATCTTTCTGGCAGAAAAACAACGCTCTTAGCAACTACCTTACTGCTACATTTAACCTTAGAACGTCATCTGGAATTTCAGTGTCTAACAGTAAGGAATACATTGTATAAAGGATGGAATATTTACATGATAAAATATTCTGCACACATTTGAAACATATATTCATAATTAATTCAAATAAAACTAAGCTGTAAAGCATAATGATTTAAATCTTATTCAAAACTGAGAGTGTAGGAGGGGGCAGAGACACGTTTAGACTGCTCCAATTTTTTTTTTTTTCCTTCTTTTTACTCCTCATGGGCATTTAGGAAGACTATATCTGTCCATTTATTTTGCAACAAATTTGAGACCATGTGGCAAAAGTTGCTTGGTTATTAAAAATATCCTTTATGAGCCCCCTGCCTTATTCTATCACAGGAAACTTGGAGGCCATGTGTTTCAAATAATTTACCCATGGTTTGGTGGAGCCTACCACAGGCTGGAACTTTGAGTGACTATAGGAAGCAGAACCCCCGTTAACCTACATTAAGCATATGATGGAATTAGTAACCAACCTTCGTGCTGTAAAACTCCTAAAATTTAGGAAGCTGTTAGTGCATCATAACCAGCCTGTTCTGACCAATACTTTCTCCCTATGTCTGCAAATACAAACACATGCACAAATATATCCCAGGAAAACATGTACCAAAATAATTATAAATTTTCTCTTTAAATTTTGAGATTTTTTATTTTCATCTCCGCATTTACACATCTTCCTCTAAAAATACCTGTTTCTTATGTAATTATTTAAATTATTTTTTAATTCTATAGATATCTTTTGTAATTTATAGGACAAACAATAATTCAGAAAGAGTTTTTCTACTGCTTTTCGAGAAAACATTCAAATCGATTTCCTTTTCTCAGCTTCACATAGGTTTGGGTCTCAGCTCACCTGTCCTATTATTTGAAGTCTTTTAAATATATATAAATTTGAATTTTTATCTATCTTCTTGGAAGAAATATTTTTTATTAATTCCTATGCTACTTTGTTGTTTTTTCTAAATGTTCCAGAATTTGCTTAATTGATTTCAAATTTTATTAGAAAAGTCAAGCTGTATTATTTTACTGGAATGAGCTCCATATAGACTTTATAAAATGCAAGAAACTTCTCATTTAATTTTTAGTATCTTATAAGCCCAAGTATAGCTATAACCCCTCAAATATTCATTACTTGCAGCCATAAACATGGAAACGTTTATTATAATTCTCATACTACATATTATTAAGGAAACATCCAAGTACTATGTATTGACAATCTAAGCCTAAAGGACCAAATGAAAAAGAAGGAAGTGATTATTGATAAGGAAAAGGTTGGTTCAATATGATATCAAACAATGGTCTCCAAGAGACTCTGAGAAGTGTGTACAGATTATTGATATCTTTTTGAATCAATAAGCTGATCAGTTGTGACTACTTCCCTATAAAGATCCCTTAAATAATTTCTCTCACTGATCCAGTAGGCAGCCATGCCTCTTGCTTTTGTGCATAATATGGGCATGCAGATGTGTGCTTTGTTTATGTATCTGTACACGTAGAAGGTGACAAGATTAGGAAGGAAAGAAAGATGAAGAAAGAATGAAAGAGGTTCACAAAAAAATGACATAAAGAAGTCCATTTGCCAGCTGGATTTCTTTTCTCATGATCAGTGACATGAAACAACAGTTTACCTTGTATAATTCTGGCCTCAACCAAAAGAAACATCAGATTTTAAAAAATGGTTTCTTGGCATCATTTGGTTTCCAAGAGATTGAGGAGTAATAAGACTTCACCACAAACAAATAGCATCAAAACCTCTGGGTCCCTGTTTGACCTGTATTACTCTATGACCATCAGAACATACCCCAAAAAAATTGGGGACAAAGTTCTCCTGAAAGTTATATTACTGAATTTTCAAATTCTCTTACCATTTCATACTTAAGAAATGAAACATGTTTTAAGAAAACGTTACTAATAAGCTTTTTAAAAAAGGGCTGCCTTTTAAGCAAGGACTTCCTGAAATCATAAGTCAGGCAGGCGCTGTCCGGAGCTGGTTTAGTTTTTAGTGATTTTTGACTACAAGATTTCTGTCTTGAGAAATGGTTCTTGTTTCAAATTGGGTATCAGCCCTTACCCTTTTATAATCATTCCCACAGTTCCACAAAGTTGAAAATCAACATGGAGCATATGGCATTCATATATCTTGCAGTCCCAGAATCCCATGGTCACCTTAGTTGCAATCTCATTCTGATTTATTTTCAAAACCTCTGATCAGCTCTGTTCTGCACCTTCTGCCTTCTTAATCTGTGTTCCCCCACAAGGTAGCCATGTACAATCAACAGAACCCCCAAAATAGAAAGCAAGAAATAACAAGCCAAAAACAAAATGTCCTTTAAGATATAGTTTGCAAACTCTTCCTTGTTTGCTGCCTACTGTCTGTTTCTAAATAATGCACAAATCAACTTCAGTACCATGGAAATAATCAACACAGGATCAAAACCTGGAGTTTCTAGTAGAGCACAAATCAAAAGCTGTAGGAATCCAACAGCTGGAGCCTGTCTCATTATTTCCTCATTCTTTGATGTGCTTTTCAGCCAAGTATCTGAGAGAATTACTTGCAGATATGTCTATCTACAAATTCTACATTGCTTACATATTACAGTTTCCAACAGAGATAAATACTGTAACTGAGTTCTCATTTTCAAAATAGAAGCCCTTCTTTTTTCATCTTTTATTATGCACACAATCTTGTAAATGGCAAAACTGAAAATCAGCTGCATCTACTAAGAGAATCAAGTTTTTTATTGACTCTGAGATGCTAGTCTCCATTAGATCATCCATCATAGCTTTATTATGTGATCAACTGCCTAATTAATTTTGTACTGGGGTATTTAGACAGAACACTGAATGTTTCAGTGGGGTTTTACTATAATCCTGCACCTGCGGCCTCAGAGATTTAGATATCCTCCTATCATAAGTTTGTACTGTGCCTATAATCACTTCTGCTTCACTAGGATTCCAGCAATTCAGTCCAGTGAAATTCAGCAATATTAATTTCAGAAACAGCAGAACATTTGCATCTGTGGTTATGTTTCTTTGGACTTTAATCAGATCAAAGTCACTGCAAGATATTAAGAGCGCTAGATACAATATTTTGTTCAGACAGTTTTAGTGGCTAAATCAGACACTGTTTTGATTTTCTGTGCTTATCTGTTAATATGAACAGATGCAATCATGCTATTGTATAATGACTCTTGATTGCCAGCAGTATTTGATTTTGCAACCATTCGGCGGTGATAATTAAAGATAACGGGATATCCTATACAGTAATAATTAAAGATAGCTTTGTGAGCTTTATCACATGAATAAATGCCACAGAAGAGGAACTGGTTCTCTAAAGTTCCTCAGCAATGCATATTTTTGGAAGGCCAAGTTTGAAAAGTCTTAAAAAGAGATATTTTGGTGCAACAGGCTTAGCTAAGTTGGAGCTAATTTAAAACTTCTTACTTATCTTGGTTGCCACACATTACAACTTTGTTTTTGTCCAGAAAACCGGCAAGAGTGTGCTGTTCACAAGACAGAAACGGAGAAGAATCAAGCAATATGGAATGTGATAGTTCACATACAAACATAGAATAAAGGTACATAAAGAATCTTTCAATCCATCTTCCATTTGAGAAGAGGAAATAGAAGACTGTGAAACATTGCCTTTATCTACTCTGTGGAAGCTAGGTGACAACTTGAGATGCAGACAGGACATTATCCCCCCGGGACTAAAACTGAAGGAAAAAATTTAATTAATTATATCTTTGTCAATTATTTGAAATCACTTTCAGGCAATGACCTGTCACAAAAAGCAATTCTTAAAGCAAGGCCAGCAGTGAACCCAGCTTATAAAGTCTGCCTTCAGGAATACATTGCTTATAAATGTAGGAATGCCATGATAATTACAGAACACTCAATTAAATTTAAGCCTCAGATGTAAAAAATCACTGTTTAACTACAATTCAGACTTAATTCTATTTCTTATATTTGTATTTGCTAAACCTGCCAACACTATAAAAACATCAGCATAGGTATACCTCAGAGATACTGCTGGTTCAGTTCCAGACCACCACAATAAAGTGAATATCATGATAAGGCAAGTCATTTGAATTTTTTTTGGTTTCTTAGTGCATATAAAAAGTACATTTACACTCTACTGTATTCTATGAGGCTTACACATTATTTCTGAAAACAAGGTACATGCCTTAATTTAAAAATTTAAAGAATTCTTCAAGAATTAAAAAATTCTTAATCGCAAATGCTAACGATCATCTGAGCCCTTAGGGAGCAGTAATCTTTTTGCTGGTGGAGGGTCTTGATTCTATGTTAATGGCTGTTGACTGATCAGAATGGTGGTTGCAGAAGGTTGGGGTGTCTGTGGCAATTTCATAAAATAAGACAACAATGAAGTTTGCTGCATCAATTGACTCTTCTTTTCGAGAAAGATTTCTCTAAAGCATGCCATGCTGTTTGATAGCATTTCATCCACAGTAGAACTTCTTTCAAAATTGCAGTCAATACTCTCAAATCCTGCTACTGCTTAGCAACTAATTTTATGTAATATTCTAAATCCTCTGTTGCCATTTCAACAATGTTCACAGCATTTCACTGAGAGTAGATTCCATCTCAAGAAATCACTTTCTTTGCTCGTCCATAAGAAGCAATTCCTAACCTGTTCAAGCTCTATCATGAAACTGCAGCAATTTAACCACGTCTTCAGGTTCCACTGCTAATTCTAGTTTTCTTGCGTCCATCGTATCTGCAGTTCCTTACTCCACTGAAATCTTGAACGCCTCAAAGTCATTAATGAATTCCAGATTCAACCTCTCCCTAATTCCTGCTAATGTTGATATTTTGACCTCCTCACATGAAATCAAATGTTCTTAATGGCATCTAGAATGGTGAGTCTTTTCCAAAAGGCTTTAAATTTTCTTTGACAAGATTCATCAGAGGAATTTCAATATATGTGATACTGAAATTTCTGGCCTTAGAAAATGTATTTCTTAAATAATAAGATGTGAATGTCAAAATTACTCCTTGGTTCATGGGCTATAGAAAGGATGCTGTATTAGCAGGCATGAAAGCAACATTCATATCCTTGCACATCTCCATCAGAGCCCTTGGGTGACGAGGTGCATTGTGAATGAGCAGCAGTATTTCGAAAGGAATCTTATTTCTGAGTATTAGGCCTCAAAATATTCAGCTAACCATAGTGTACACAAATGTGCTGTCATCCAGGCTTTGTTGTTCCACCGATACAGCACAGGCAGAGTAGATTTCGCATAATTCTTAAAGGCACTTAAGGAAAATCTTAAAGATTTTCAGAACAGTAAATGAACATTGGCTTTAGCTTAATGTCACGAGCTATATTAGCCCCTAAATAAGAGTCAGACTATCCTTTGAGGCATTGAATTCAGATGTTGAGTTCTCCTTTCTACCTAGGAAATTGCTAGATGATACTTTCTTCCGATAAGAGGCAGTTCGTGTAAACTGAAAATAGACTGTTTAGTGTAGCCACCTTCAATCAGCGATCTTAGCTGGATCTTCCACATAACTTGCTGCAGCTTCTATTCCTACATCAGCATTCACTGCTTCATCTTGCACTTTATCTTATGGAGACAGCGTCTTTCCTTAAACCTCACAAACCAATCTCTTCTAGCTTCCAACTTTTCTTCTGCAGCTTCCTTCCCTCTATCAGCCTTCACAGAGTTTAAGAGAGTGAGGGCCTTGTTCGGAATTAGGCTTTGACTTAAGGGAATATTGCGGCTGGTTTGATTTTCTATCTTGACCACTCAAACTTTCTCCATTTCAACAATCAGCCTGTTTCACTTTCTTATTGTTCATGAGTTCACTAGAACAGCACTTTTAATTTCCTTCAAGAACTTTTCCTTTGTATTAACAACTTGACTAACTGGCACAAGAGGCCTGCCTTTTGACCTGTCTCAGCTTTCAATACATCTTCTTCACTAAGCTTAATCATTTCTAGCTTTTGATTGAAACTGAGAGACATGCGACACTCTCTTTTACTTAGAAGTCATTGTAGGTTTATTAATTGGCCCAGTTTCAGTATCGTTGGGTCTCAGGTAATAGAGAGGACGAAAGAGAAAGAGGTGGGGAAAGGACCATTCAGTGGAGCAGTCAGAACACAAACATGATTGTTAAGTTAGTAGTCTTATATGGATATGGTTTGTGGCACCCCAAAAACAATTATAACACTAATCTCAAAGATTACTGAACACAGCTCATCATAACAGATATAACAATAAAAATTTTGCAATATTATAAGAATTCCCAAAGTGTGACACAGAGACATAAAGTGAGCACGTTTCTGGAAAAATGGTGCTGGTAGACTCGCTCAACACAGAGTTGTCACAAACCTTCTATTTGTAAAAGAAAAAACTCACATCTTCAGTATCTGTGAAGTGCAATAAAGTGAGGTGTGCCTGCACTTTCTCTTAACTAGGCTTCAGAGCACCTGCTGTGTTTTTCTAAGTAATACTGGAAGATCAAAGGTTAGAATAATAGCAGAAGTAAGTCTTGTAAAAAGTGAAGTAAGGCCTGATGGCTGGGAGTTAGCCACCGAAGCAGTAGCCAGGTAAGTTCCCTGAGCATGGAAACCACCTCTCCTCAGTTCAGACCTACATTGTCTTTCCTTCCTCCCGCTGCCCCTCAGTTTTTAAGTAGACAGCACTTGAAAATGACGCTGTGGATGGGAGGAGGGAG
Source organism: Saimiri boliviensis (assembly GCF_048565385.1). Classification (NCBI taxonomy): domain Eukaryota; kingdom Metazoa; phylum Chordata; class Mammalia; order Primates; family Cebidae; genus Saimiri; species Saimiri boliviensis. Next base: position 17,045,822 of record NC_133468.1, read on the forward strand.
ATGAGTGGTCCATTACTTTAAATGGCTTTAATCAGGGGTCTACTGCACTTATCAGAAAAAAGTTTATAATTTTTATCAGCTTCTCAAAGGGATAAAGAATATCTAAAGATCTCCTATTTGACTACCACTTTAGCAATCTGAAACAGTTCATATATTTTGCAGTGACCTTCCTCTCCCCAATTCTATCCTAACTAGATATTTTCACTCATGGGACATCCTTTCTTATTAATTAAAGGAAGGGTAAATATTAAATATCTTCAGATCACTCGAGGCCAGGAGTTTGAGACCAGCCTGGCCAACATGGTGAAACCCTGTCTCTACCAAAAATACAAAAATCAGCTGGGTGTGATGGTACATGCCTGTAACCCAGTTATTTGGGAGGCTCCGGCAAGAGAATTACTTAAACCTGGGAGGGGGAGGCTGCAGTGAGCTGAGATATCATCACTGCACTTCAGCCTGGGTGACACAGTGAGACTCCATCTCAGTAACATAAATAAAGATTAAGTATCTCTATATGTGGTCTCTTAAGTCTTCTGATGAGACTAAAATGTCACAAAAAGATATACAGAAAAATACATTTGGTAAGAGGCATAACATTCTCCTTTATAGAAGTTCTGAGTCAAGGGAGATTTTATGGGCTTTCCCTTTCCAATCCTTATGTCAAAAATAGAAAATCACTTGTAAGTGAGTGGCGGTAAAAGGCCTGGGTCAAAACACTACAATAATTAGCCTTCTTAGCTATGCGACCTTGGAGAAATTACTTATGCATTTCAAGTTGTAGTTTCGAGTTCTATGAAATGGGTATATTATCAGAATAACCATGGCGGCTTAAGATGAACGACAGAGATTTTCACCAATACTTTTATTTTTCAAAGAGGATAATGTGGAGGTAGACTTGAGAAAGCCCAAAGTACACAATTGCAACCAACTGTTGCCTAGCAAAACTTTTCAGCATAGGGAAAGCCTGTTAATAAAAGCATATTCTATGAATATTAATATGACATAACAGGTTTATGACATAAGGGACATACACTTTACAACACAGGTTTTCACGCATTTCAGTTCAGTCAGTTCTGCTCTAATGCTTCTTGTGAAAATGCAAATTTGGTCCAATGCAATTACTATAGCAGGGAATAATTTGTGTATAATGCAATTCATATGTATTTACACATGATTTCATCTGAATGAAATGCTAGGTGACCACAGAAAACTGTACTCAGCTGACCCATGCTTCGTGGGAAAGCGCAAAACTCACATACTTTAAACATCTATCCGTTACCAAAAATTCCCCACCTCTGTGATGAGCCACACCTATTCTTATTCAATGTTATATCTGTCTTTTTGATATTAGACACTCATCCTTCTACCAGATCAAAATAACAAACTGCAACTCTTCTGAAACTCACTTCTATAAGCAGATGCCGGTGTTTTTGAAAAAAATGCCACACTTATATCACATTTAGGAATTTCTTAACCGTTTAACATGTAGAACTGTGCTACCATTTTATTAGTTTCTATTGTTTTGATGTCAATTATACATGTAAATAGCAAATGTCACCAATATTAAACAATCTGTCAACAAAATTTTTGATTGTTGCACTCCAACCTCACTTTCCCCACAAGCCCCTGGTTTTTTATGGTATGATTTGGCATAGCAATGTGATTTTTAAGAAGGAATATGTTGCATTACCGGAAAACCTTCTGTAGATTGAAGGTACAAATTTCCCAATTGTGAATTAAGCTTATAAATTTCAAATACTAACCTACTTTGTTTCTAAAGTTTATTTCACCTGTAATATACACATTTATTTCATTGTTCAGTATATAACCTCTACATTTAGTCAAGATTAGAGGATAGAAGGGTAGAAAAAGTTTAGTGTTAATCCATTTTTTTTTTTGAAATGTAGTATTGCTCTGTCGCCAATCTGAATTTCAGTGGCACGATCTCAGCTCACTGCACCCTCTACCTCCTGGGTTCAAGCGATTCCCAGGCCTCAGCCTCCAGAGTAGCTGGGACTACAGGTGCATGCCACCACACCCAGCTAACTTTTTATATTTTAGTAAAGACGGGGTTTTACTATGTTGGCCATGATAGTCTCAGTCTCCTGACCTCATGATCTTCCCTCCTTGGCCTCCCAAAGTGCTGGGATTACAGGCGTGAGCCCCCATGCCCGGCCAGTGTTAATTCTTTTCCTTCTAATAGTTTGAAATCTCATCCTTAATAAGATGAACTTGCTTAATGTGAACAGTAGCTTGCTGTCTGTCTCTACGAATACTTAAGAAGTTGAGTCAAATATAGGTATTTGTAATTAGTAAACTCATAGTTAATGATTACACTAACTTCTCTCAAACACAACAATAATTTTACAATTTATTTTTAATATTTCAATTTAACATTTTTCAAACTACTTGAATTTAAGACTCATTTTCCCCCAGCATTTAATTACACAAACATTTCACTTCCAGGCAAAAACGTTTCCTGTCTTAGTGCTCTTACACATCAACGTTGAATGGGCACATGCTATTAAGCAGATGCTGCCAGTTTCAATATGGCATTCGAATGCTTGTCACTAAATTCCAGACAGTGTTATTAATTTTGATCATGCTTCGGAATCTAGCCTAGCCAGCATCCTAGCTAGTCCATTGGTATTTCATTTAATAAGTGCTTTTTAAAATAAATAATAATAACAAAAAAAACCTCTTGCATGCAGAACTTCATTCTGTTTAAGAAGTGATGTGCGCCATGCATCCAAAAAGGCCAATTAAGGAATGGCTTTTCTTTCTTAAAACCGCTGACTGCATGCTAACATATGCCTGTTTTAAAACAAAGAACTCATATATGCTTTCCTGTTATTCTTATCCATTGGGGCTGGAAAATAGATCTAAGTTTTTTCTCTTACCAAAAATAAAAGTAGTGGATAATGGTGCTTTATACATTATAGGTGTCCCATTTCTCACTTTGGTCTTGTGTCTTGGGAAGAGATAGGTTTCTTCAAGAAAAAGAGCTACAAAGCATTTGTGCTGACAGTGCACTAGTATCTTTTTATTCCAATTTATACATAACAGGGTAAAACAATTTTATGACTACATGCATGCCCTATTGGGGTGACAGTGTAAGCCTTGATTAGCTCATCAGAGATCAAACTCTTTAGCAAGGTACTGACAGATGCAGTGCTAAATCTAGGAAGTAGGTCAGGTTTATCACCTACATCAATCCTTTTATTTAGTAGGGCAGACACATAAAGGGAAAGAGAAAGAGCATTTTTGTGCAGAAACGAGTTGACAGACACATTGCAAAAATAAGTCTCCTCCTTCAGAATATCGCTCATTTAAAAAAATAGAAAAAAAAATGGAATACTACACTTCTCGGTAGGGACGAGAAACACTCAAGACTGCCCCGTGAAAAATGCAATTGTGCTTCTTGCCACAATTATAAAGATAACTTTTCATGATACATGGTAGGAAATAAACACCATTTTTTATGCTGTATCAGGCATAAAAACTAAGTTAAGATCTGTGCAAATCTGGCTTTTAATAGTGCCGCTGATTTAAAATATTCATATATTTTTCAGCTGAAAATATATTCATCTATTTGCCATTATAATATTTAAACCAAATTCTTTCTAAGAACTGTCCACAGATTTTGACAGTTGTCTAAAATTTTCAAGTGAATATTTCTGTTAGATCATCAGCTGCACATTCAATCTCTTTCTCTTCCTCTCGATCTCCTAGCACTTTGGTTTCCATTGCTGTTGGTGAAAATAAATTCAGTCCCAAACCACAACTTAAAATAATGCACAAACAAAAACCATGACCTTGCATTCATTTTTAGAATCACATTTCCTCAGATTTTGGAGAAAAGAGAATGACAATCCCAACAGTGTCTGTGTCCCTTATTGGTTAAATAATTAATAGTGAAAACAAAATGAAGACAGCATTTTTCCCATTGAAAATGAGAGGCTCACAATTTATACTGACAATTTATAATGTAACCACAAACCTTTTTTCTTTTCTTGGTCCCCTTTTGCATTTAATTTATGATGAACCATTAAAAGTCAATAATAAATGCCTCAGATTAAAACACTTAACATCTATGTATGCTAATTATTAGAATTTTAAAGAACTAAAATAATAAACAGAGCCAAAAATGAGATCCATGGAGAGTTATATTTCATAATTAAAGCATATGAATCCTAAATACATTTTCTTGGCCAATCATGTAATCTCTAAGGGTATACCATAAAAATATGAATGCACCCACATATTCCTATTAATGTTTCCATCTTGGCTGACTTGCTTAGTGGATTCAGAAAGCCAAAATGTTCTAACAACTTCACAAATACAGCATGAGAGTCAGGCCCATACTTTAACATGCTACTTTTTCCAAATACTACACATGCTCCTAATGCAAAATGGTTTAGTTCAAAAGTAATACTATAAAAAGCTTTAAAACAGATAACAAAATGCTGTTACCTATTATTGCCTGAAATTGCAAAAACATGATGCATTTCTCTTTTAGGTAGGAAAGTTGTCAGCTCATATTTGCAAATGCAGGTGAGTTTTTTATTCTGGCCAAATGAGCCCATCAAGGTCATGAACTTGAGAGGCTATCTCTTAAAAAGTGTGGACATACCCCATTATAAATGAACAACAAGGCATTTCACAGTACTAAACAGTGTTATGTATTTATTTGGTTAAACATTTCTGAAATAAATTAATAAATCCACTTGAGTCTATTGAAATCTCTACTCTGTAGTTCATCTGTCTATTTCACAAACAATTGAAATTCATGGAATGTCAAGGAACAATTAACAGATTATCATCTTAGGTATAGGCCTTTTAGAACAGCAGGAAGACAAAAAGGAGAGAGGAAATATTAAAAGTCAAGTATTTGAGAGTATTGGGATAGATTTTAGCCCAGAGAAATATCTTTCAGGATAACACTGTATTCTTAATTTACATTGGTCTCTCCCTTTGACTTACTGTTTTTCTTAATATTTAAGTGGTTTCTAAGGCAATGAATAAATTCCTTCCCACTGCCATTGTGTTCTGGTATTTATGCTGCTTTGTTTTGCTACTTGACATTGAAATACAGAGTTTCATTTTGCTGTCTCACCATGTCAGATGTACAGTCATCCTTTGGGACACTCAGGGAATTGGTTCCCAGACCACTCCCTGCCCTACATATATCCAAATTTTCACAGACTAACACCCCACAGTGGTTCAAGAGATATGTGTATACAGAGAGTTGGCCATCTGCATACATGAGTTTCACATCCTGATATTACTATATTTTTTTAATCTGTGTTTGGTTGAAAATGATCAATGTATAAGTGGACTCATGCAGTTCAAGCCCATGATGTTCAAGGGTCAACTGCATATCTAAGATGGTTTCCATCCAACATTCTGGAATTTAGCATCTAATTATTTAGGCTTTACTTGCATACCTAATAGTTTGCTCTGTTTCCAGCCCAATAACTACACAGAAACTTGATTGCTTTTAATGGTGGAAGCAGAATCTCTTGAAGTAGGATTATTTAAGGGACTTCAAAAAATGCATATCTCTGGGCTCCAACACTGCCCTAATGAACCAGATACTTAGGGTCATAAATCCACAATATTAACAATTTTCTCAGTTGATTCTTATGTCCACTAATGTTTGGTGATGATTGTTTATGATGATTTCACAGCTCAATAAAACCTCTACTGTACATTAACAAACACAACCCAAATAGACAGAATAAAGTATTGTTCTATCTGTTAGTTGTACTTTGGTGGAAGCCAGAGAAAATACTGGCTAAATGAGCTTCTGGAATTGTGTCTAGCTGCTATTAATTTCCCCCATGTTTCCCCTACTATCATGATAAGTAAAAATGAGCTTTGGGTCCATTCTAATAAACTGAATTTCTGAACCCATTTGTGGAAAACTATATCATAACTAGTGAAATTGAGATACATTATATGCATTCATCCATTCATTTGTGCACTTATTCTTTCACCAATTATATATTAATTGCTGCATATTGTATGTGACAATTATTACATTAAATCTGTGGCTAAAAACAAAGAAGAGAGATCTCTGCCTCCAGGAAGAAAAACATGTAACCAACAATTTGGAAAATGAATATGACTGGAGTCTACTATAATTGACATATGAACAAAGTGCTGTAGGAGCACAGTAGAATGATGTATTAACTCAGTAACCCAGTTCTTATGGTAAATTAAAAAAAGGCATCAATAAAGTCTACAAGGCATGAGCTGTGCCTTCTTTGGGTAAAGAAATAACTATGAGCAAATGCATGAAGCTATGGAGGTAGGGTATGTTCAAGAAACAGGATACTGGGGCTGCCTTATAAGGTACAGAGGGATTCATGTCAGAAAGTGAGGAAAAAATAATCAGTTCTGAAGTGTGTTTTTGTTTGTATGTTTGAGATGGGTTTAGGACTTGTGTTCACAAAAGAGCTGACAGTAAAGCTGTCTAGAAAGACGAATAGGATTTTATCACCGAACAACGAAAGCGTACTCTGACAGCAGAGATAACACAAGCTAAATGCACAGGAGCATTTGAGTGTTCCCTGTCACTAGGGAACAATGTTGCTTTACAGCCTTAGAATATATAATACAGGTGGTAGGGAATGATATTAGATTGGAAGTTGGAAGATTAGACTGAGATTAGGTTACAAAAAGCTGCAAATTTGGAACAGCATCTAGGAAGGTTAGATACTATTCTAAATGGAATGGAATGGAATGAAATGAAATAGATGAATGAATGGAATAAAAATATTTAATAACGGGAAAGCCATCATCAGAGGTTTCTTGGAAAAATGACAATTCTAATACCAGTCATTTTGGGTGCTGTATAGTATTCCATACAAGGATATGCTACAACTTATTTATCTATTGTAATTATCAATGAATAGCATATCCATGTGTGAAATACTATACAACACCCAAAATGATTGAGCGATAGCTCCCTATAATAACAGCTGAATCTCACAAGCGTAATGTAAGTTAAAGAAGCCAGGCACAATAAAATTCAAATAATGTGTTTCTGTTTGTATAAAATTAAAAGAAAGGTAAAACTAAGCTGTGATTAGGCAGTAACACCAAGGAAGTGGTTACAATACTTGTTAGGACAATGATTAGGATATAAGAAAGAAGTAGTGTTGTGGAGAGGCTAGGAGATTTCAGGATTAGGTCATGATCTATTTATTGCTATGAGCAGTAGACACAGGAATGTGGGTTTTATGATAATTTATTTAGTTTTGATTTTTGTTTTATGCTTGTTCTCTGTATTATATTTGATACACACAAATATTTTAAAAAATATATTGGTGACAGGGTAGTTTAGAGGCTGGGAGACCAGTCAGGTGCATTAATTAAAAAACAGGTAACAAAAAAAAAAAAAAAAAACCTTGGCTGGGTGAAGTGGCTCATGTATGTAATCCCAGCACTCTGGGAGGCCAAGGCAGATGGATCTCTTGATGTCAGGAGTTTGAGAACAGCCTGACCAACATGGCAAAACCCTGTCTCTACTAAAAATACAAAAAAAAAAAAAAAAAAAAAAATTACCTGGTATTGGTGGCAAATGCCTGTAGTTGCAGCTACTCCCAAGGCTAAGCCAGCAGAATCACTTGAACCCAGGGAAGTGGAGGTTGCAGTTAGCCAAAATCATGCCACTGTACTCCTACCTGGGTGACAGAGTGAGACTCCACCACAAAAAAAAAAAAAAAAAAAAAAAAAAAAATCAAGATTTCAACACTGTCATACAACCTAAATTTTAAGATAATTTCAATTAAATCAAAATTAATTTCCTTTTGCTTATTAGAAAATCACCAGTGTAAATTGTGAATATCCTCTTAAGAAATTTAAAATTTTATTGTTGATATTGTTTCATATTCCTTAGGATTCCTTTTCCTAAATTTTCTTTACCTCAAATAATAGTTGAACCTCAAAGGTTAGATCTGAATTTCCTCTAGTAACTTGCCTTTGACTTCATTGAGCAATCCCAAGTAGTTTGCTACTCTAAAGGCTTACACATTTCACAAATCTGTCTTAAAAGTGGTGATGAGTAAAGAAGAATTTAGATATTCTATGTCAATTTTAACTACCGAAATGTCTCTTTTTTAAATCTATCATAAAACATGGCTTTTATACTGTCATCCCTCTGCTCAAAAACTTTCAACATTTCACCAGAACTTAAAGAATAAAAACATGTAATTACAAGATCATAGAACCAAATAAGATCTTCAGATCACCCAGCTCACACGTTACTTTATAAATAAGGTGACCAAAACCCACTACAGATGTCACGAGGCAAGGCCACAGACGTAATGAGAATAGACCAGAAAATGGGTTGCCTTTTTTTTCCCTACTACTCCATTGCATTATACTGTATTAAACAGTAAATTTCAAAGTCCATGATTTATGCCCTCCCAAATTCAAACACCCTCACTGATTTTTCAATGGCCCCCTCCTCCCAACACATATTAATCCCTAACAATACAATCAAACACATCTAATATATTGCTAATGTTTTTGCTAATTATTTCTTTGGTTTATCAGGTTGGATAAAGGTTTTGTTATCATGGAATCAGGTCATTTTCCTAGACTAAAGCCCAAATAACCAGTTTTGCCTAAAATTGAATATATTGGAAGGATATAGAATAGGTCCCCAAGTAAAAGGACTAACTCTTTTACAAGCAGATCTTGGTAAGAACACAACTCAGGGCTGCTCTGGCAATCTGAGGCAGAAAAGTTAAAAGGCAACAAACTTTTTGCTACATAGATTACCTATGTAGCAAACCTGCATATCCCACACATTTACTCCAGAACTTAAAATTAAAAAAAAAAAAAAAAAGATTTAAAAAGGTATTCTATTACATTTTCCCCGCAGGAATGTGTTAGGGCAAACCAATTTCCATCTTTGTGTCTCTCTGCTTAAAATTCAAATATAGAAGAATATAGTCTTATTGGTGTAACTTAGGTCACATGTCCATCCTCCTTTGGCTCAGGAAGGTGAAGTATCTTTACTGACAGTCCCATCAATACTACAAAGTCAAGATAAGGGATGAAATTCATTCCTTGAAGGAAAATAAAATCTAGGAGCTCCTGCCAGAGTGGGGAGAAATGATAGAAGGCAAAAATAACAGATCTTTTAAAAACTCATCTAATCCAAACCAATATAGGAGTCCTTTCTACCATGTTTCCTTTAGAAATTCCCAATTTAGAATTATTAGTTAAGTCTTACAGTTTACACCTTTGGAAGTCTTATTATTACTATAATATGCTTAGCTGGTGCATACAATGTAATTAAAGAAGCCAGATGAGGAAAAGAAAAAGTTAATTAAAAAATAGATTTCAAAGTGATGACATATCTTTTCATAGTCTAGAAAAAAGGTAAGCTTTAAAAAGAAACACGTATAAGGAAAGAAAATAAACCTTTACCTTTTCAATGGAACAAAGTAAGAGAGATTCTTTTCAGATAATGCCTTTTTGACCTTTCCCTTTAAATGCTCACTGCCAATACTTGTTTAATTCATTCATGTCTTGCTTTGGTAGATGAGAATCCCACATAACTCACAGCTGCCTTGCCCAGCCCCTCCTGCTTTCAATGCCGGGCTCTTGGACTCTGTCCTGTGCAGTCCACAGCACTCCAGATGGGTCTGGGAATCATGCCATGAGCCTCACTCACCATCCCAACATGATTTTATGGCCTTATGGTGAAGCATTTATACAGCACTATAGAGCCTCGATGACATTTTTTAGTCACAATAATAATGACATATGGCACGGTCTTCATAACCCTTCCATTTGGGAGAAAACAATTTTCTACTTATTATCTTAAAACATGGGGGCTGAGTGACTGCTGTAGCTTCTGAAATGCACACTCAACACTAATGAGCACTAGCCTACAGTGACCTATTCAGAATGGAAGGCTCACAGTGTGACATTCTGTTTAAGTGGGCTAAATGATTGGACATCAGTCACAGGAGTTTAAAGGTCTGAAGAGATGGCAAAATATTATTAATTCAATATCTCTTTAATGCTAAAAAAGTATGGCCATGGGGACCCTTTGACAATGTCTTGGGCTATCAGAATATCTAATTGGAGATTAATCTCTAATAACCTCTTAATACCATTCAGAAGTTTAAATGAAGCCCAAACAAGAAAGAAATTGTCAGTTCAGTAGTGTCATTTACAGCTAATGCTATGGAAAACTATTTAATTCATTACAGAGGCAGAGAGGCCCATTTCAATTTTTGCCCTATTTCTATCTGGCCAATTAAATACAGTGCTGTCTAAACACTAAAATTAGAAAATGGGAACTCCTGTGCCCAGAATTGACTTCTTCAAAGACTGTCTAGGCTGATGCTTCAGGTTTCAGGCAAACCGTCAATCCCAAGGGCTGCCTTCCTTGTACCCACGATTAGGTTAGGCCTTCCTTTAGAGTACTTAACAGAATTGAAGGTGTATTTTTTTTTTCTTTTAACTGTCATCTATAAAAAAGCAAACTCCATAAGGTCAGGTCATTTATCTTTCCTGCTCATGTATCTCAGCACCTGGAAAACTTCCTGACTATATAAGTAGCTATGGTCTTATTTATAAAAAAAAAAAAAAAAAAAAAAAAAAAAAGGAAGAATGAATAAATAAATGAATACACACTGAGGCCTGATTTTAAAATGGATTCTGAATGTTACACATTTGCTCCTGCCCTACAAATATTATTACTCTATTAGCGTATCATGTTTGAAGCATGAAAGTATTTTTTATTCTTTTCTACTATGTTAGCCCTTTAGAGAAGATGGGTCTATGGATCATGGGGTCCTGTGTGTAATTCCAGATCTACCTCAGGAAATATGTACAAAAAAGAAAGAAGAAACCAGACCCTGGCTTTCTTCATATTTTCCAAATTTGTTTAATCATCATGGTCTCTTACTACCTGCCACATTAAGTTTGATTTATTCTGTGGGGAAGCTGCCTTTGGTCTCTGGAGTAAGGAACGTCTGGGAAATGACCAGTCATTCCCATATAGCAGGGAAAAATCAGTGTGAAAGAGACTTACCCTCATTTTTTCACATTTGACCACGGACTCTGAAGTCTCACTTTTCCCTTTTCTGCTAGCCCCACATCTGGACAGTCCGATCAAAAAGCCCATGCATGCCCCTTCCTTTGGCCCCAGTGGGAAATTGAAATCTAGCCAACCCCAGCCTCATCCCTTAACCTCTATGAAGGCTCAATCCCTTCCTTCTGCCTTGACCAAGCCAGCCTGGACCTGTTTGTGCCCACCCTACTCTCCCCAGGAATCTTTTGCATAAATAAAACATGCTTTCAAATTTCCTAAAATTCTCTACATCTTAATTGTGAAACATTCCAACTTACTCTATGGGGTGGCCACAAGGTAGCTAGCCTGATAGAATTATCTCTACCATTATCTTGTTTTATACCTCAAAATAATTCAGCTATCTTTGTGATAAGTGTTTATGTCTAGAAGACCTTTGTCAAAATGTGTATTTGACTCAACATTGCATATTGGTTGAATCCACAGAGATTCTAAGGAAAGGGTTTTATTTTAAAAAATTTTTAAGCTTTAGTGAGTTATAGTTAAGAAATAAAATGACTTAAATTTAAGGTATACACTGTGAATATTTAATAGATGTATATAATATGAAATGACTACCATAATCAAGTTAAGTAACACATCCATCACCTCCCAGTTACCCTTCACATTATGCATACGGTGCAACATTTCCCCATTTCCCTCATCCTCCAGCCCAGTGGAAATGGCAATCACCACTCCACTCTGTGTTTCTGTGAGTTTGACAATTTTTGATTCCACATATAAGTGAGATCATACAGGATTTGTCTTTCTTTGATTTATTTTACTCAACATAACATCCTTCAGGTTCATCCATGTTGTTGCAATTGGCAAGATTTCTTTTTTAATGGCTGAATTATATTTCATGATATGTTTGTCTTTGTGTGTGTGTGTGTGTGTGTGTGTAAATATACGCATATGTATATATTACTTTTTGAATCCATCTATCTGTCAATGAAGGAAAAGGTATTTAAACAATGAAATGTTGATATAACATAGGTTAAAAAGATCCATGGGAACTCTCTGAAGCTGGCTTTTGGATACATGAGAAGACCATGCAAGAAAGGAAGAGTGGTATCAAGACAGGATGAAGAGGAATTAGAAGGCATCTTCCTGAATTTTCATTTTGCCTTGGCTACCCCTAATTATAATGATATTTTGGGGACTTATGATAAAGACCTTGCAAAGGTTTGCTTTCTAAGTCCCATGGTAATATGCATAATTTCCTTCCTACTTTCTTTTCTTTCATTTTTCTTTTGCAAATTTTTAGTCATTGTGAAGCATTTTTAGTCATTTGGAAGCATTGACCAAAGAGCTATTTGCTCTTTTGGCATCAGCAAATTTTTTCATTTGTTGCCTGAACCTCCATCAAGAGACTACTATTGCCCCAGAGAGAAGTTGCCATGGATATCAAATTTCTGGATGGAAGTATACAAAGGTCAAAATCAAGACAAAACTAAGAAAAATATGTGAATAGTATTTGCCAAGTCATGACCTCTGTGAGACAATAGGAGAGCTGAAACTAACCAGGACTGCCCCAACCCATGTCACATGGCATGAGGGGATGCTATTTGCTTTCTTATATAAGATGGTGCCACTGTGACACTAAAAACTGGCAGACATGGATAAATCTCAGACATGATGCAAAGATGTCAAAGAAGAAAAGAATTTGCCACTGTGGTTGGAGTATTGGTCTGAAAAAGGAAGCTTGAGCAAATACCAAAGGGATGTTCAGGAAGTCACATGCACCTGGAGATGCTGGTAGGAGTGGAGTGGGAGGACTAGATACTGGATTAATTGTATTTAATCCTGAAATAAAGGAGTCCACATGGGGCCAACTAAAACTACATATTTGGTCTCAAGGAAGAATGGAAGCTCAAGATAGAGACCAAAAAAATGTGGAAAACAAAAATTATATTTTTCTTCTATACATCTGAGTTAGTGACTGAGAAGTATCATCTCTAATATTTCCAATTAATATATCTACGTTAGAAGCAAGCTGGTGTTAACTTTGTCTTAGAGAGCCCTTTTAACCAAACATTTACTGAAATATCACTGACTATTTTACTAAATAACATTCTGAAGGCAAAATGAGCAAGTCACCAAGGACAAATTGTGTCCTCTGGTAGATTCTGCATAAATGATTTCAGTTAGCTTCCTTTCATCAAGATTTTCACAAATTAATTCATAAATATTAGCATTTCATTAATTGCACTAATATTAACATTTCATGTCAGTAGGGATTTTTAAGCGAATTTCTAATTACATTCAAAAAGTAAAACAAGGAAAAGGTTTTCTAATAATGCTGGTATTAGCAGGCACTAGAATTAGTTTTGTCTTGAGTACACATACATTCCAGTATGAAAATCTGTTGCTCTGGGTTTTAATGATCAATTTTATGGGTATATAATGAATAACACATTCTGAGTGTCATTAATTGGCTAGTGAATTTCAATGCTTAGGATGAATTTAAGCAGCAATCCACGTATCTTATGCATCTTTTAAAAAAATCAACAGAAAATCAATTTCAGGGAAGTAAAATATTTTCTACATGCTAATTTAAGTAATCAATAATTCAAGTGAATTATCAGCATAATTTAAGGATATTTTAATTTTGATTTTATTTTCAAGAGAAAATTGTTTCCATGGCAGAAAATAAAGCAGGGAGTTTATTTGGAAAAATCATCTTGTTCTTGATTTTAGCAATAATCCAAATAGATACTTCCACTATTTTGAGTTTTGCTCACTATTCATTGTACAAAACTTTATATGCTAATTAACCATAATTCCATTTGCTTTACATACAAACTGTTCTCACACCAGCAACATGCTGCAGTAAGTAAAATAATATTTAATTTGTTTAAAAATCCCTTTTAGCCAGGCGCAGTGGCTCACGCCCGTAATCCCAGCACTTTAGGAGGCTGAGTCGGATGGCTGAGATCGAGCCACTGTACTCCAGCCTGACAATAGAGCGAAACTCCGTCTCTAAATAAATAAATAAATAAATAGAGGCCGGGAGCGGTGGCTCAAGCCTGTAATCCCAGCACTTTGGGAGGCCGAGGCGGGTGGATTACAAGGTCAAGAGATCGAGACCATCCTGGTCAACATGGTGAAACTCTGTCTCTACTAAAAATACAAAAATTAGCTGGGCATGGTGGCGCGTGCCTGTAGTCCCAGCTACTCAGGAGGTTGAGACAGGAGAATTGCCTGAACCCAGGAGGCGGACGTTGCGGTGAGCTGAGATCGCACCATTGCACCCCAGCCTGGGTAACAAGAGTGAAACTTCGACTCAAAAAAAAAAAAAAAAAATCCCTTTTATAGACATTCCCAGGGTTTAATGAGGTGTTAATCTGGGAAACAATGACGTGGGGGTTTCAATTGGCATAAATAACCTTGTTGGTTTTATCCCACATGAGACTCTTTTAAATTTCCATGAAGAATTGTCAAATAACTTAAGAAAAAATAAAATGAAAAATAACAAACATAAAGGTAACTTTTGAAATATATTTGCATTTGAATTAAGTCCTAATTAATTCTTAAAACATCAAGTTTTTTTGGTATCCATGCTTTCATAATTTTATGACTTGTTTTCTGAAAATCTTAAATCACTCATGAGGAAGGAGTTAGCATTTTTTTCTTGAAACTTTTAAACACCACAAGTATTCTTTTAACTCTTCTCCTTATGATGCTTTAGCTGGATGGGTCATTTGCTCACTCCTTGTCCTTTGCACATGCATACTATTATTCCAGCTAATTCCTAATTTTGAAAAGTCTCCTTGGAAAAAATAATTTACTCCTCAGAATCTTTCCCTGCCCTTTTCATCTGAATTAGATAACTCTTCTCTTTTTCTTTGGTGGTATCCAATTCTTTATATTCTTGTCATTTATTAGATTTGCATTATGGATTTTTTTGTGTGTGTTTTTACTGTATCTATACTCACCTCTCAGACTAGACTAAATGTAAAATAACAAGGACATTGTCTCTTTTGATTTACTGATGGATATTGAGAAGTGTTTGGCACACGGTTGGAACTCAATAAATATAGAGAGAATGAATCAGTGAGTAAATGAATGAATGAAACTCAGCCCACAGGAAAATCTGACTTACTAAATTACATAGAACCCAGCACAGCATCAGTATACTGTAACACAATAATGGATATTCATAATAATGTTCCTGAGCCCTGTGGAATAAAGCTAAATTATGTTCAACACATTCTGTTTAAGAAGGCAGAAAATATTTTTTAAAATCTATAATAATAATTTTCACAAAAATTTTTTCACTAGTGCTTTAAAGGAAGGCCTTGGCTATGGGGAAAATGAATATATTGTAAAATATCTTATATATCTAACCAGTTCCATGTGCATTTTGTATAATTAGAGTCACTTTTTCCCTCTCAAAATCTAAATATTGACTCCTTAAGAAGATGTAGTTATCAGCTATATAGCTGGGAAAGCTCTTCTTGAACTTTAAATTTTAGCAGCAGCTTACTAGATAACAGCTAGAGAGGAAACTGGAAATTTACAAACATAAATTAAAACTCATATCCTGGTCAAATACTGCAGACCTAATGCTTCTCAGTTTTTTTTTTTTCTGATTATTTCAGGTTTCTTGTGTACAAAGGAGGAGAAGAGGCCAAACATGGAAACCCATGCAGTGACCGCCTCCTTTGGATCAGCGTGTTATGAAAAGTCGGTACCTGCCATTCTGATTGACTGAGAGCAATAGAAAACCCCTGAGGCCTTCTGGTTCAGTTGGGATTGTAATGATAGACTAGCAAGATAAAAGCCTGCCAGAACATTAGCTTCAACTGTATGACAATGCCCTCCCCAAGAAGATATGATGCTGTGCAGATGAATATAGATTGAAAATGTGGATCCTGTCAGCAGCACTGATTTCACTCAGAAAACCTGTATACTGGGAGGATGCTGTATCTGCTCAGGGTTAGGACTCCAGCAATGTGTGAAAAATTCGTTTTCCCAGCTGCAAACACTCATGCATCTAGTTGTACAAGTGGTAACTTGGGGGTCCACGCTAATGTTGAAGCTTAGAGAGAAACAGAGAGGTGTGTGTCTGCCCCTGTTAGGAATGAGCAGGTACGTCTTGGCCGAATGGTAGGGCATGGGGAAGGATTCACACATTGCTCAAAAATAAAAAATTTCTTTCTGGAATTCTTGCAGCCTGTACTCTCCAAATGCACCCTGATGCCATGAAGTAATTCATTTTCCTCTCTTCCATAGAACAGACACAGTTATCATCATTTTCATTGTTTCTCTGACTGATTCTCTCCTTCTGACTCCACAGAGCAGAAAATTAACCCTCCAGAGGTATAGAGGGAATAGATTTTCCTCTTTTAAATTATTTCTTCAAATAAGAGATGTGAACGAAAAATGCAAAGACAAATTTCTACACCCCCATGTTAGAATGGTAAATAACATTGACTTTGCAATTAAACAATACCACATAGAATTTCTCTAGCTGTGAGGAGGTAAGAAAGTCACCAATAGCTCTAAACATGATTGGCTATCATGTGGATTTAGTGAAATAACAAACATAAAGTGAGGCACAAAAAAACTCCTTATAAATGTTGATTAGTGGCATGATTATTACTATCAACATAATGAGAAAACCACCACCATCTTTCAGTCATGCTTACTGATATTTTATGAACTTAGGAGAAGCCAAGCCTAAAGTATCACAACCAAAACTGCCCATTAAAAAAAGAAAAAGAAAAAACAACAACAACAACAACAACAAAAAAAAAAAACAAAAAACAAAAAAAAAACAAAACAGGAGCTAGGGGTGGCATAAAAGTTCATCTGAAATTTCTTTCTCAGTAAAATGGGATGCATGAATTCGTCTCTTCACCTTGGAGAAATGGTAAGAAAAAGTACCTTTTGTGACATAACTGTGAAGGCACTCTGACATTTGGAATGAGAATCAAGTATTTTCACTAAAAATGTAACTGCCATCGAACTCAGTACCTGTGGGATGTGTGTAATTCAGTCTGGCAATTCAGCAGTAATTTCTAGTCTTTACATAATATAAATCAAATCTTTTGCATTTTCTTTTCTCATTCCACTGGAATGAATTTCTTTTTTTGGTGATTAGGAATAGCTGAGTAGAAATACTGCTTTTCTCTTAGCTTTTGTTGATAGATATTTGTGGATGGGATAAAAACTTGATGATATTGTGACATCATATAACAGATATATGCAAAATCTACAGCATTTTATATTCTTTTCCCTGTGAGGTGCTGAACTCTTTGCGTGCATAGAAAGTTGTTTTAATTTCAAACTTTAAGATTATTTGGGATGAAAGATAATAAATAATCATCTTTCTTTTAGAAAGTTAATATACATTATCCCAATTTGTTATTCACTATAACACTTTTTATTTATTTTTCTTTCCCTACCAACTCAGGCTATGCCCTCGAAGTCACAGAACTGATTATTGCAATATCACTTTAAGTAGAATCTTTTTATTTAAAAAAGCTTCACCATTTATTTTATAAGAGAAATCATTAACTGACTTTGCCTCTTCATTAACTGAGATAGGGAAATAAAAGAAGAGAAAGATAATAAGTTTGTTTTGAACATATTGTGTTTTACATACCTACTTAAATATCAGCCATCTGGAAATGCTTAGCACACTGAGGTATAAATCTGGACCACAGGAGAATAGCATGAACTAAATATGTAGCAGCTATCACCAGAGGAGACGGTTGAAACCGTAGATATAAATTTCAACAATGCTTCTTCCTGAGCTTTAATGTGCATATATAGGAGTCACCTGGGGATCTTGTTAAAAGGCAGATTTGATGCATAGGCCTGGTATAGAGGTTCTGCACTCCGAAAGAGCTCACAGGTGATGCTTCTGCTGCTGGGTAGCAGATCACACTGTAAGTGGCAAGAATTTAGATCATTCCGGGAAAAGTGTAGACTGAAAAGAGTAGATAAGTAGGACAAGACGTTGGAAAATTATTCAAAGAGGAGCTGTGAAAAGACTTAAAACAGATGAATTAAAGAGAATTTAAAATGTGCAAATAAGGAAAATAACAACAGCTAAATGAGAAGTAATTTTCAAGGGGAAGTGGGTGGCCAAAGAGGGCCAAAGGTTATGAAAAATCAAATGATAGAAAGAAGCAATGAAAAGCCCATATATTTAATAATTAAAAGATAATTTGTTATTTATCTATTCAGCCTACAAATCATTGTCAGATGCATGTGTTGTGAATTTTTTCTCACAGTCGGTGTCTTCCCTATTGATTTCTTAATAGTGACAATTGTTGAGCAGAGGTTTTTAATTTTCATAAAACCTAATATTGCAATATTTCATTACATGGATAGTGTTTCTCAGTCCCATCTATAAATGTCTGCCTACTGCAATGTTATGAAAAACTTTTTAAATATTTAAATTTAAAAAAATGTTTTCTTCTAAAAGTTTTATAGTCTTGATATCTTTTATGTGTCAGTCCATATTCCTTTTTGAATTAATTTGTATATGTGGTAGGAGGTAGGGGTTTCCTGTAACTAAATAATTTTTTAAACACAATAAAAATGGACAAAATACTTAAAGAGATACTTCACAAGGGGACACTAAAATCAAGAAAACATAGTTCACATCCTTAATCATCAGGAACATGCAAATCAAAACCATACTGAGATACTACTACCTATCTGCTATAACAATCAAAATTTAAAAGACTAAAAACACCAACTATGGGTGGGAATATACACTAACTAGAACTTTATATGTTGCTGATGAGAATACACAGTTGTACATCCACTTAGAAAAATAGTTTGGTAGTTTCTTATGTAGTGAAGCATACATCTACTCCATGATTCAGCAATTCTATTCCTAGGCATTTACCCAAGAGAAATGGAAACTTGTTCTCAAGGAGACTTGTGAAAGAATGCTCATAGCAGCTTTACTCAGAATCATTCCAAATTGTAAAAAATTCAAATGTGCATAAATAAGGGACTGTATTAATAAATCATTGTATATTCCTAACATAAAAAGCACTTGGTAATAAAAAACAATAAACCTGCTACACAGAGCAACTTGCATGAAACTTGTACATGTTGTACTTAGTGAAATAAGCTAAACAGAAAAGTATGCATGTATGATTTCATTTATTTGAAGTTCTGCAATAAGAAAAAATAACCTTTGATAAAAGAAACCACCCTGTCCATCTCTTCTGTGGTAGTGACAATTTTAATTTCTTTCATTACACCTAGAAGATGAGATGAGGGAGTGTTCTGGAATGATAGACACATACTGTATCTACATAGGTATGTGGTTTACAAAATATATAAATTATATAACTACTTAAGATCTGTGGTTTTTACTTTATATAATTTATATATTTTATGTAGCAAAATATTTAATATTTAATAAAAATCTTTGGGAATTTTATCCTCAAAGGGAATAAACTGTCATATGTGTTTGACTTAAAACATGACAGTTTTGTTGTTGTGTAATTTAGGAAAGGTCTGACAAAAATTTTAGAATAATAAAAAAAAATTAGCAAAAAGGAGGACGAGATTTTTTTTTAAGTTGTATCAAAAAACACTTAGGAATTGACAGAAGTGCTTGGAAATGAGGTAAAAACATCCCTAGGCTTCGCACACTTGGATCCATATCAGTTGGAGTAAAAATTGCTTTGTACTCTTAAATTCTGTTTATAGTTTTTGTTGTCATTTGCCTATAACTCCAACCTACATTATTACAGTTAAAAGCCAAATGTATATCTGCTTAAAATCATTTTGGGAGTTTTAGAAATTCTTTTGCAAATACAGTATTTAACAAAATTTACTGTGTTCTCCTTTTTTATTTGTTTGTTTGGTGAACAACTTGTTTGGTGTGTTGAGAAGATGAGAAAATTGTTATTCAAGCTCAAGGAACACAGATATTATGCAAGCTTAAACTTCACAAGAAAGGAAGATATAATACTTCAATGCCCTTGGTATTTTACTCTATATTCCTAAACTAGTGGTCTCAACTTCTTTAGGATTGTCATAATAATTCTGATAGCAAAGGTCCCGATGGCAGTTGGTTTTCATGTCCCCCTATCTGCTTTAGAGCCTACTGTATTTTAAAATATAACATTACCTAAAATAATGCACATTTAAGAATTTTACGAAAGCTTCTAAGATAAAGAAATAGCTTGGATTCGACAAAAACAGAAATCAAAAAAAAAAAAAAAATTAGGAAGCAATGTTGGATATCCTTGAACAGCAAGAAACACTTTTGATATTGCTGTATCTGAGATAAACAATAAGAAAACTATTTAAGTTTCACATTTAGCTATAATCTACTTGAATGTGATACTGTTGAACCCAGGCTGCCATAAATCACCCTGGGGGCCTACTACAATGAACAAATATAGCAAATGACTCCTTGCTAATATTTTTCAGGGACTCAAACTTTATTAAATGTTTTATTTCCTAGTTTTATATTATTCTTTAGGGGACTGAGAGGATTTACATAGTGTTCTTTTCTGTGGTTTTATGTAGTCTTTTAGATATTGAATCAATATCTAAGATTGTTGAGTACAATAGTGTACTTAGCACAAACAGTATTACGTTTTTCATACTAATTTGCCAATATATACAGTGGATTTGAGTAGAATGTAAGCCCTATAAGGAGAATACTATATGAGATTACACAAACACAAATAAATTAATGTTCCCTCACCTTCACAAAAATACAGAAGGTTTCCATCAAGGTGGTTTTGTTTTTCCTAAGAATGGGAAGGTGGAATTATGAGAAGAATTTGGAACTTAGTAATTAGAACACTGGTTTTGGAGCAAGACTAGTGGGGTTTAGAAGTTGATTTGCCTCTGTGTGTTTCCAGTTACTCATCTGTGGAATTTTTTTTTTTTTTTTTTTTTTTTTTTTTTTTTTTGAGACAGGATCTCACTCTGTTGCCCAGACCCGAGTGCAGTGGCACAATCATGGCTCAATGAAGCCTCAACCTCCCGGGGCTCAGGTGATCCTCCCATCTCAGCCTCCCATTTATCTAGGATTGCAGTCATGTGCCACCATTCCTGGCTAATTTTTGTATTTTTGGTAGAGACAAGGTCTCATCATGTTGCCCAGGCTGTTCTTAAACACCAGGGCTCAAGTGATCTGATCACTTCAGCCTCTCAAAGGGCTGGGATTGCAGGTGTGATCCACTGTGCCCAGTCCTGTGCAGTGGGATTTAAAATAGTAATAATACCACCTCACAGAGATTCTGTGAGGAATAAGTAAGATAAGTACTGCTGAGAATACTACTTTGCCATAGTAGGCAATCAATAAATATTAGCCATTATTACTGGAGTGAAGAGAAATTTCTTTCTTTCTTCTAGCAGCTGGTCTACTTAACTGAAATGTTATATACACCCATACAGACACACAAATACAACACTGGATTAAATTCTAAAATGTGTTTGAATCCACACAGTCATGGCTCTGGATTAAGGACTCCTCAACACACAATTCTAGCTAAACTGTACTACTTCCTCCATTAATCAATGGATAATTTATTTATCAAATGCCTGCCCAAATTTCTGCATGGCTTAAGTTTCAAATTTTTAAACACATACCATACACAATCATTCTTGAGTGCTCCCCATGGTTACTTTTAAATCCATGCCCTTTTCTGAAGTACTGGAAATAAAGGAACCCTTCTTTATTAAATACATTGGTTCCTATTTTCTTTCACAAGGTGGCTATACTCATTGCTTTTAGAAGCTCTCCAGTTCTCCATTCGGTGCATAGACAGCTCCCTGAAATTTTTAATTAATGATCATACCATCCTCCTAATCTTCTTTTCTCTTTGGTTTATGTACCCATGGTTAATTTGCATCTTCTGTCAAAGTCCCTACAGATGAAACTGTATGTCCACCCCTCCTACACCCCACTGATTTATATGTATACATATAAACTCCTATTCTGCAAAGAATGCCACTTAGAAAGGTTGTTAATCACCACATGCTTGTTCTGAATTGTATTGTTCTGCATTGCACCATGCAGCTTGATTGTAAGCTCCACGGGGCAGAGCCCTTGTTTGCCATGCCCTGACTATTGTTCAGCACAGTGCACACTGATGGCACTATAGAAAAAACAAACAATGGCTTTTTCCACACATTTCCATTTTAATTGTCAAATGGGATGGTTTAAAAGCACAATTCGCACAAGAAGTTGACTATACAGCCTCTGAAATGGCTAAAATAAGCTATGTGAGCTTTAGAGGTTAAGGCTATCTTTTTAAAGTATAACTTTCAACTTTTCCCATTTGTCATTCTGAAAATTACCTGAAAGTCAACCATGCATATCTAAATGATTTGCAGGTATGCTTTGCTGATGTGACTTGGGGGAAAACTAACTGGGTGTGGAATCTAATACTCAAATATGCTTGGCATTGCCAATATTACAGGGATCACGGACAATCTGTTAAAGGATTTCACAAGCTGGCTCTGTAGGCTCTATAAAAGGTACCATTTCCCAGCAAAGACCACAATTAGCACCATGGACAGCAGACGGTACATTCTAACCTGTGTCTTATTTGTGAGGAAGCAATTACAAAATTACAAAAAAAAAAAAAAAACAACAACAACAAAAAAACACAACAGGTAATCTCTTGCCAAAGCACAATTTGCATTATCTCTAGAAAACGGCAAGCATGGCAGTTCAGGCAGTTGCCAAGTGTTTTAACTGCTTCTGCCTGACATTAGTTCCTATTGCACATCTCCTATAGCACAGTTGGGATCGTTTTAGTGCATCTTTGGATTCCATATCTTACTAAACAGAGTGCTGACTGAATGGCCAAAGATCTAGATGAACTCTAAAAATACCAATATTACAGATGACAGACATGTAAACACCATAAATATAAAAGCAGATTTGAGGACAACTGGCTTATAAATGGATACATCATACAGGTAAATGCACGGCTTCTCCAAGGTCTAATATAACACAGACAACAAGTCTGTGTTTTAAAATAAGTTCATAATGATATATTTTAGAAATTTTTACATCAGCTTATTTGATTAGTAGTGATCTTTGATCTTTGAAGACAGAATGATAGAATGTGGATTTTTCTATAATTTCCGTATCCTAAGGATTTCCCAGGGTATTTATCAAAAGCAGAATCTCAGACTCCTCTCCAGAACTATTAATACAGATTTTCCAAAAGAGAATCTTAGATATCTCTGTTTTTAACAACCCTCTCAATTGATTCTCACTGGTTAGGCAATGGGGCTGGAACAACAAAATGGTAAAACGAAATTGGAAATATTAAGCACTGGTTTCTTGTTTGCATGGACACACACCTTCCTTAGGTCTTGGGCTAGTCATCTTAGCATTTGAAAACTTTTTTTTCTCAAACAGGAAAAGAAGGATCTAGACTGGGTGTTCTCTATGGTGCTTTTTTACTCCAACATTCATTCTATGATTCCAGTTAAGAAGATGAGCTGGTTCATATTGTTTTCTGATTCATCTTTACATATCTGAGAGATTAAGTGAGCTTGCCAGGAACAAAGCACATTTGCTTTGTTATTTATTTCTCTTGATACATATAACTCAAGGCTAATTTCCCTACTGCATGTCAATGCATTAACACTGATGTAGGAAAAAAACCTCCTTGAGAAATTTGGATTGGGGGGTGGTGTTTAGAAGGGGTAATGAAATAAGTAAAAGTGTTTGATACAAAGATTAATTTAGGTCTTAGAAAACTCTTAGAAGGCTCCTTAAACATCTATTCATGATATGGCCACAAGCCCCTGGAGAGTCAAATAAATTAGAAATTCTAAGATTCTTTCATAAGATAATGGAGGCTAATTTGAAGAAGTAAATAGTAATTGCAATATTAAGCAATTCAAACCCCTGTTACAACTACTTCTGGAACTCGCCATGCTGACAGATTTATTTGATGCTAAGTCCTTTTCCCTCATCTTTTAAAAAGCATTTTACATAATCCGGCATTACCTATTTTACATATGTGGCATTTTGCTTAGCATTAAAGTAGTTTATTTTGGAGAAGATTCTTTACAGACTATTCTGGGGAACAGCCTGCTACCCTCTTCATGTAGCAGCAAAAGATGCAGGGATGCTTGTTTAAATGTGGCTTCTCGTAACAGCTTGTAGAGCTAGGGAGCAGAACAAGAGTGTAAACATTATTAAAATAACCTATAGTGCCAAATGCAAGGAAGCAAATGCCAAAACTTCTCCAAAAGTAGCATGGAATTGACAAAGAATGCATACTCCAGTATTTACACTCTTGCTTTACTATGACTTACCAAGGTTCATGTAGCAGGCACGTGTTCTCCTCAGCTATACACCTCCTCTTTCCAATGAAAACAACGGGTGTTTCTAGTCAAATAATCCAGTGAACACAGTAAAGATCCAGCTAGGCCTAGTAACCCACACAAATTTGCTTTATGATTTTCTTTTAATAGTCTCCTTCGCTTTTCTGGTCTTTGGGAAATATGCATGCACACGTCTGCACACATGCATGCACACACACTCACAAACACACACACACACACACAGAGTTGTTTATATAAAACCAATTCCCTCCCATTATTTGCTGGAATTCAACAATGTTCTGACCCTAACAACAAAGGGATTAGGTAAAAAAGAATGCAGTAGATAAGTCTTGTGGCTCCCATAAAAAGAATGCAAACATAGGGATTTCTGATAATGCCAAGTACTTTCAATGTAACCACTTCTACCCCTTTGTAAAACACTAGCTGCTCCTTACATGTACGGGAATGGAGTTCAAATGCAGAGCTGAGACAACAGCTAAGTACTTGGGATCCTCTTTTGAATACCGTATAGGAGAGTATAGTGAGGAGTGTGGAAGCTGTTTCTGCTAGGCATGAATTTTAATCTATACTCCATGGTCTCCTAGAGGTCTGAAGGTTTTGTACGAAGGAGACAGGAATTTACCCGTGTCCTGAAAAAAGATGATGTTATAGGCTGTTTTCCTTGGCAACAGGATGTGTATGTGGTCCCTCCAAGGAGACTAACCATGCCTGACAGCTGGTGAGTCTCGCGCTACTTGAATTAGTTTACTCTTAGTTAATCCAGTTCCAGGCATTAATTGACAGTGGCTGGATGTGACAGGGCTATTTTGGCTTTGCTTTTTTACTACAGAATCTAAAAGATAAAAGCAAATTACTGAGGTTGCAGGTTACGAGTTTGGATAGCTCATTATAAAATCTCTATCAAGATATAGAAAATCTTGTTCTCTGCATTTTTTTGTATCGCTTCCTAATTTTTAAAACTAGAGTCTTGGCTGTTCTAATTTAGTGCAAACTTATCCATCACATCCCATTGTCAGTTGTGGAAATACTGTTATGTAGGAAAAATTCCTTTAACAGATTTTAAGCTCCTAGAAGGTAAGTTAGATCTAGCATATTTCTGGACACATAGGTGTCACATATTGAATTAATAAATACTGATAATGTGAACAATATGATAAAAATGTTTTTGAGTGTTTATTATGTGCCAGGAATATATTACATATCTTATTTGCATTATTTCACCTAATTTTCAGAACAACCAAGTTAAATATTTTTTCACAAAAGTTAACAAAATAAGTAATTTGACCAAGTTTCCATAATAAATAAGTAGCCAGGAAACTAGTTATGTTTTGCTACTTATTTATAACTTTAAAATATCTTATGAAAAACTTATATCTGACTAATAAGATTCATGTAAATGTGTAGATGAAAAGATACAAGCAATATTTTTAACATTTTATTTTGTAGTATAATGTTAAGTAAGTGAGCAAGATACAGGATACTAGATGTCATATAATTGTATATGCATGAATATATACATACATACATGCAAATATTTCTTTACACATACACATAGTCATGCTTGGAAAATGTGAGTGTACTTTCTTCTGGCTAGTGAAATTGCAAGTGATTGTTTTATTCTTTATGCTTGTGTCTATTGTTTTTCAAATTTGTACATGTATTAATTGTACAATAAATTTTTATTTTTAAAGACATCTAGCAAACTAGAAATCTGAGATCAGCAATTGGCGCAGTACAACCTGGGCAGGACTTCATGAAGGAAGGCAACTGAGCTAGTCTAAAAGATTCTATCTGATTTATGTAAATAGAGAATGTGGAAAAAGACAATAAGAGACTGGAGAAAACCAGCAAAGTCAGAGGCATGCTTTGGAGAATGTTCTAAAGACAAGCACAGGCCAATTTTCTACAACAGATAGTGGGCAGTGCATTTTTAAAAAGGGTGTCATAAATAGAGAGGTATCCCCTATTTCACAGTATTCATTCAGGATGAGTATATTCAGCCTTTCCCCTACCATTCTTATAAAGAAGTCTGGAAATATGTAAAGCCTCAACCAATAATGAAGATTCAAGTCACTTTTTAAATAGCATGCCAGTCATGTTAGTCTGGCTCCACCATCTTTTCTGTTCCTTTTTCACACCTTACATGGCACAAAGGTCCTGCTAAATTAGATAGGCATCACATCACAC
This sequence comes from Saimiri boliviensis, assembly GCF_048565385.1. Taxonomy (NCBI): domain Eukaryota; kingdom Metazoa; phylum Chordata; class Mammalia; order Primates; family Cebidae; genus Saimiri; species Saimiri boliviensis. The sequence continues at coordinate 17,072,424 of NC_133468.1, forward strand.
GTTGAAGTCATTCATACTTGGGTTCTGTCTCTTGCAAAACTGGTCTAGCACTAGTGCCTTCTCCCTAGTGCTGTGATGAGAAATGTGAGGGACATACAGGTCAATTGCCGAGTCAGGCACAATACCAGGCACAGGAAAACCGTTCCACAGAAGTAGCAGTTAACAATTGTAAATCGTCAGTTCTAGAGATAACTGAAGAGGATAGTCACTGGCAAAAGTGCTGGCAGGGGGTAGGTGGGGAGCACACTGAAAGCCCTCTTGTGGGAAAATATTTGCCTCATGTTGCCGTATAATCTACATATACTCTACAATTTCTACCATTAGTCATTCCACTGGCATAACAGGAAAAGGCTCTTGCTTAGATGCAATAGATTTATGTAAAGAAGTAGGAAGGCGAGGCTCGGTGGCTCATGCCTGTAATCCCAGCACTTTGGGGGGCTGAGGCGAGCAGATCAAGAGGTCAGGGGTTTGAGACCAGCCTGGCCAACATGGTGAAACCCCAGCTCTACTAAAAATATAAAAATTAGCTGGGTGTGGTGGCGGGTGCCTATAATCCCAGCTACTCAGGAGGCTGAGGCAGGAGAATCGCTTAAACCCAGGAGGCAGAGGTTGCAGTGGTCCAAGACTGCACCATTGCACTTCAGCCAAGGTGACAGCACAAGACTCCATCTCAAGAAAAAAAAAAAAAAGAAAGAAAGGAAGGAAGGAGGAAAGAAAGAAAGAGAAAAAAAGAAAGAGAAAGAAAGAAAAAAGAAAGAAAGAAAGGAGGAAAAAAGAAAGGAATTCAACGTGAGCTGGTATTTCTCCAGGCACTGACAGGCACTTTATACACATATACACATTTCTTTATTTAGGCCTTACATATCAACTTAAAATTTTCTGGTTTCTGTGTTTGTTTGTTTTAGAAACAAAGTCTCACTCTGTCACCCAGGCTGGAGTGCAATGTTAAGATCCCAGCTCACTGCAGCCTCAATCTCCTGGGCTCAGGTGATCTTACCTCACTCTCCCTAGGAGCTGGGGCTTCAGGAATGTACTACCATGCCCAGCTAATTATTATTTTTTATTTTTTGTAGAGGTGGGTCTGGCTCTGTTGTCCAGGCTGGTCTCAAATTCCTGGGCTCAAGTCATCATCCTGCCTTGGCCTTTCAAAGTTCCGGGATTACAGATCCACGCCACCATGACCATATCTTGTTTTTAATCCCATTTCAAAGACAGGTAAACAGTGGCTCCAAGGAAGCACTTAATTTGCTTATGGTTGTTTGGTTAGAATATGGGAAAAAATGGAATCCCAACCTACTTCTGTGTTTCCCAAATCCATGGTCTTTCCATGAGGAGTCACGCTTTGTTGGAAAGAAGTAAGACTTAATGTGGTATTGTAGCATAAGCAAAGAAAACCTGAGTTCTGAGCCCGCTAACCATCTCTCTTTATCCTTGGTGAGATAATGAAGTTCTCTGTTTGTAGTTACTATCAACTATTAAAGGATGTAATTACAATCTAATAGCATTTCAGAACCCCTTCTTTTCTAAAACCTATCAAATCTAATTATTTAAAACCAATGACAGTAAATACTTTATAAGAATGACTAAGGCTTATATAGTCTTTAATTATGTATCAAGAATTATTCTAAACTCTTACGTATATTATCTCATTGAATCCTGACAATTCCATGGCATAATTACTAGATACTAATACCAATCTTTTACACATAAGAAAACCAAGACACACAGCTATTAACTAACATGCCCAAGGACACATAAATGGCAAAACAGGGTCCTCAATCCAAAAACTCTGGATCCATTTTGTGTTTGTAGTGGCAATGCAACCATCAGATCTTTGGGTCAAGTTATTATGAGAAAAGCGAACAGAATATACATTTCAATGGAAAATGATCCAATGCTTAAAGGTAAGCAACCCCATACAGCCAGAAAAGTATTGTGAGGCTACCAAATAACTAGAGTAGAAAGATCAAGAAGGAAAAAGACCAATCTGTAAACAATTGTCATAGGTTTCATAAATTTGCAGAAGCAGACATGGTTTAATTCTATGCCATCAGGTAGGCTGGAATCCAGTTATATCTGCAGGCAACAGCACTCAGATTTTTCAGGAGAAACCATCCTTCCAGTTCTCAAAGACAGTGGTTCTCACAGTGTGGTCACTCTGGCAGCAGCAGCAGCAGCAGCAGCTAAGAACTTGTTATAAAAGCAAATGAGCATGCCACAACCCTGACATGCTGAATCCAATATTCTGGGGCATTGGCCCCAGCAATAAGCATATTAATAAGCTCTTGTGGGAAGGCTAATATAGGTTAAAGCTTCAGAATGACTGTTTTAAGACATGTGGCTTTGATACATCTAATCTGGATCTGAGTTTTGAAGTGGGCTTTTAAATTAGAATGTGGTCAATAAGGCTTAAAAATGTGGCTGATTCACCCATGTGGAGCCCAGGAGACACAATTCTGAGAATTTTATTGGAAATGTTGAGAGAAAAACATGAGACTGGATGTTATTATCATTGCTAGAGGAGAGCCTGCTTTGGGAATGGCACCAACACAGAAATGCAGAGACCAAGGTGGGTGGAGCTGTGCTGTGCCATCTTCTATCAGTATCTTCAGCATCTCAGAGTTCCATGCAACACAAACAATGTACAGCCATGTGTCCATTTATTTATGTTGCTGCTTCTGCCCAGAATGTTATTCCCACTACTTTGCCCTCCCCAGGCTGAATTAACCATTTATTGTTCTCATTAATGCACCTGCTTTGTCTTATTTTGAACACAGCCCTATGACATTCCACAGTAAATAATTATTTTTGTTTCTCCATACGACTCCAACACTCAGTGAAAAAGGGTCTCCTTGAAGGTAGGAGAGTAACAATTATGTGTGTGTGTGTCCACGCGCATATATATATACACACACACACATACGTTTATTCCTATAATTATATAAGTATAAATATGTTATAAATATAAACATATACTTTACATACATGTAATTTTATATATAGGTATAAATATACATAGGTATAAATTATTGGTATAATATATTATGACTATATAATTTATACTTACATAATGTTATATAGGTACATTATACCGCTATAATTTATATCTATATAATTTATGTTACTTTCCTCCCCATTATATGCATATACACACATATATATATAATTTTTATATATAAATGTTATATATATACAAAACACATATATGTGTCTGTGTGTGTGTATATATATATATATATATATATTTCTTTCTAGTGCTCAGAATCATAGTAAATGCTTAAAAATATGTTTGCTGAATAGCTAACTTTCCTACATGCCCCATGACATTACTATAAGGATCAAATGAAAATAGGACGTAAACTTAGCAAAATATACAGCTCTGTACAAACATGAGTCATATTTATAATTATTAACCTCTTCTCTTGTGTACTCATCTATTCTACAATTGGGCCATCATAAGACATGACTGGAAAATAAGACTGATAAACTCTGTATATCTGTAGCAAATTAACTACAAAAATAACAGCAGTTCTTTGCTGCTGCTTGTATGAAATCAGCACATAAATTTAAAATTTTAATCATTGCAATAAAAATATAAAGGACAGGTTGTGGTGTTCTGCATATGCATTATAGAGAGATTTGACTTAGACTGAGTGATTAAACACAAAAGGGGCATAGGGAGCAATTGAGATGAGTCTTTTAAGCAAAGGAAATCATAGATGTAAAGACCCTGTGGCAGCAGGTACTTGGTGTGAGGGGTGCTAGAGAGGTAGGCAGAAGTTGGGTAGGGTACTAGGCTGGGTTACAGACTGGTTTTTATTCCAAGAGTAATGAGAAACCATGAAAACATGTTTAGCAGAGGAATGACATCATCAGATTTCTGTTTTGAAATATTAGCCTGGATCTTGTGGCTTTTGTTCAGTTAGCCTGGACCTCACCCTGATATTTTATAGCTTTTATTACTCCTGAATTGTAAGGTTAAATATGCCGTGTGTGTGTGCAATCTTTCAAAAGTTACACTTATTTTATTCTCCCTTTTACTTGAGCTGTGAAATTTGTTAAATACTTTCAGGTTTGGGAGAGATTCCTGTTACCTGTACATTATGAAAAATAAAGTCTGAACTTTAATAGATTCTAAACCATTAAGAAAGTGCCTCATATAAAATTAAATGGCACACACACAAAAATTAATATACACATATCTGATTCTTGCATACATTATGATGTATTTACCAACTTCATGTTTTAATATTTAAAATAAATTTGGACCACCTAAGGAAAATTAACACTTTTAAAGTTATTTTTTTAATAACTTTGCAAAATCTTACCTATAAACACAGCAGAAGCATGTTTTTTTCTTTCTTTTTTTTTTTTTTTTGAGACAGAGTTTCGCTCTTGTTACCCAGGCTGGAGTGCAATGGCACGATCTCAGCTCACCGCAACCTCCGCCTCCTGGGTTCAGGCAATTCTTCTGCCTCAGCCTCCTGAGTAGCTGGGATTACAGGCACGTGCCACCAAGAAGCATGTGTTCTTATTCAATTTTGAAATTAGAAGTTATAAAACATGGGTGCTTCCAGCCACTTCTATTATTTGACATCCAATTAAAGCAATGTTGCACTAAAAAGAAATATAGAGATCCCTAAGGAAATTGGAGAGATTGCATACAAAACCTGATGTCACAATCAATAATGTGCATTGACTATATAACCCTTTAGTTTATTCCAGAGAAGAAACAGTTTGTTACATTTTCCCCTAGATTCCAGTTATTATGCTAAATTTACATTCTTTTAAAAATTGTTTTGCTTAATTTGGATGTTCTAGCAATATTGTTTACAGATGCCTGACACTGCCCCACCTAAATCACAGAATTGACACTCCCACATCATCTTCAGGTTTCTCCACTGCCACTTTAGGAACACATGATTGCTATTGTCAGCTACAATTACCACCCACTGCAGAGGTTTGCTTAAGCTGATTAGTTAGAGAAGGTATACATAATTCAGCAGCTTTGAGACAGAGAAAACTATATATGTAATTCACCATATGATACTTTGTATTCCAATATAACAGAGGAGAAACAAGGTAGAGAAAAAGATAAAATAGAGGGAAAAGAAGGTATAAACAACCAAGGAATCGCTTGAAAGACATGAACACAGTGGGCACCTCATACCAACCGTGGCCCCATTCCAACCTTGGCCAGTATGCCCTGAGTAAGGGGTCCGTACACTCAGCACTATTAGCAGTACTTTGTTGCAGGTGGCAGTCCTGTGCAATGTAGAACGTTAGCAGCCTCACTGGTGTCTTTACAACACTCCTTCCAACCAGTTGTGATGAGCAGTAATATTTCCTGTGGAAGCGAAATCACTTTTGGTTAAGAAACACTGCTTTAAGCCCTTCGAGTTTAGAACCAAGATAACCTGCTTATCACTCACTTTCCTCCTGACACTGATAAGATCTTCTGGGAAGTATCTAGTTGTGAGACTCCTTACTAGCAAATATGCTCTTAATTAGTTCTGATCTCTTAGCCATTATGGTCGCCTGACTCTTATCTCCAAATCTGTTTATTTAATAAGAATGCTATCAATAACAGAATCAACAAAATGAATAACTATTGTTATACAATGGTTAAATGTGCCACACCTTGTTTACTAAGAAAATTGTATAAGTATTTTAGAAGTGGAATTATATATGTAATTTTGGACTCTGAGATATCTTTATCTCATATAATCTTTAAACAAAAACTTATGGGGTAGACAATATTATCTTAATTTATAACTAAATGAATTGGCATTTAGAAATGCTAAACAAGGTTCTTAGGGGGAAAAAGATGTAACATTCTGACATCTCTTTCAAGGCTTTTCAGTATCTGGCCACAATTGTCCTCAGCAGACTCACCTCTCACTGTTCAGACCAAGAAGGCTTCATTTCAGTTCCTCAAACAAGCAAGCCAGGCTGGGGAATCCACTCATGCTGCCTCTGCTCTGGCAGACCTGGTTCCCTGAATTCCCCTACTCACTAACATGGCTGTTGACTCTCTGGGTATGATCTGGGTTCTATTACACATGTCTCTTCTAGCACCACATAATTAGATACTCCTTGGAGACCCACTGTACTTGACATATGGTGTTGTCTGTTATCTATCTCCTCCATGTGTCCCTGCCCTCTCTGAATAAAGAAACTTTTTGGTCCACTGCTATTTCCTCAGTACTCAGAACAGTGCTGGGCTCTAAGCTGCCACCATGTTATAAATGTTAGTAACTGACCAACTAAATGAATGAATAATGAATTACTATTCCCAAAGCCATTTAGCTTAGAAGTAGTGGAACAAGGATTTTTTTTTTTTTTTTTTTTTTTTTTTTTTTTTTTTTTTTTACTGGGATCTTCCTGATTTTGAAGGCAATTACAAATCTTTTAGGCCTATTAGACCACACCTGCCTGAATAATTCCTCTGTCGTGTTAGCTTCATTTTAGCTCTTACCAGCTACAAACTGTGACCTTGTATGAAGGCAACTCGAGACATACGGGTATCTTGTGATCTCATCTCAGAAATACTGATGATTAAAACTATTATTTGTGATTCCATAGAACACACACTTAAAAAGAGGAAATGGACTATTAAATTGAAAAATCAAAACTGGATGACTTTAATAAAAATCACAACCAACAATGACCCAATTTTTTAATCCTGTAGTAGATCTTATCAGGTCACATAATAATGAGTTTAACACTGTGGTGCAGTTTAAAATGCCAAGCATCACCCTCTGTGACTGTTAACAAACGGAGTTCCACCATGTGTGAAAATTTCATGATGATACAATCTGTGCTTCCCAATATATTTCAATAGGTATCAAGAGGTTATGGTTAAGTCTTTTCTAATCAGTCTTCAGATTTCATTGAAATTCATTATGATTGGATGACCTCCTCAAATCCAGTAACAGGCAGTGGCACAATTCTCTGCAAATGAGTGAATGGACATAGTCACGATATCCAAAATGCCTAAAGAAAAAATGTTTAATTCTGCATAGGTTAATATCTGTTTGCTTACTGTACTGTATATAGGATGAAATAATCAAGTCAGAAGTAATATATAACTTATTAGAAAAGGATATTAAAGACAGCTACTGTGTAAATAATCACTTTGGAGCCAGATGCCAAATGTCAACATTTCAAATCTATGGGTAACTGCATTTTCTGATTTTTTTTACTGCTTGCAATTTTGTAATTAGTTCACTAGGCATGGATTATTAAAAGGCTATTAATCTAAATTCATGATTTACTTCTACTTTAAAAAAAAAAAAACCCTCTCAACTGATAGTGAAAGCTTAAATTCTAGAACCCAACTTAAAAACGAATGAACAAGTAATTTGAAATAAAATTTAAAAGAAAAAAAATCAACTGACACCCACCTCCAGCAAAAGCAACAACAGAAAATATCTGGAAGGGCACTTCCCCTAACCCTTCACCTTGAGAAATTCACCACACTATGATGGCAGTGAAAGGACTATAAGACTTTCAGACTAACATACAACGATGACTTGCATCTCCATAATTGGATTATATATTATCTTACATAAAGCTTTTCACACTGGTCTCTTAAGTCATTGATACTGCCTGCTGCGGCTTAGATCTCTTTTGAAAGCAAAGTTAGTATAACATACTTTTTATGCTTAAGTATATATTTATACATGTAATACATTATAGAAACATTTTATTCAAAATGTCATTTTAAAGTTAATTTCCTTTAGCCAACTCTCTGCTGCCTATGAATGGAAGGGAAGTTTCCACAGCCTGTGTCAATTAATTTCTGGGTTTGTTCACTCCTTTCCCAATCTAAATTTCCTTAGATACATATATATATTTTAAATTATGTTCAAGTATTTGTGAAGGGCTGGGCAAGGTGGCTCATCCCTGTAATGCCAGCACTTTGAGAGGCCAAGGTGAGTGGATCACCTGAGGTCAGGTCAGGTTCAAAACCAGCCTGGACAACATGGTGAAACCTTATCTCTACTAAAAATTCAAAATTAGTCAGGTGTGGTGGCACATGCCTGTAATCTCAGCTACTCAGGAGGCTGAGGCAGGAGAAATGCCTGAACTTGTGAGGTGGAGGTTGCAGTGCAGTGAGCTGAGATTGGACCACTGCACTCCAGCCTGGGCAACAGAGTGAGACCCTGTCTCAAAAAAAAGAAAGAAAGAAAGAAAAAGAAAGAAAGAAAAAGAAAAAAGAGGAAATGATCTTAATTTATTGAAGACTTACTGTGTGACAATCACAGGAGTACAGTCTTTAAAAATGTGGTATTGTGTCATCATTACTAAAGTCCCATAAGACAGGAACTGTGTGATCTTAATTTTTTTTTTGGATATTTAGTAAAGTCAAGTAACATGCCAATGATAATCAGATATTTTAAAAATCAAAATTTAAATTCATGGCTTATGTTCTTATGGCATAGTGCCTTGGATCATCCAACCATTTATTAAATATCTACCATTCCTATTAGGTGTTATGCTAAATTCTTAGAGCCCTAAAGAATTCACAGTTAAAGGGGGAATATAAATTGATAAGCAAATGGTTATAATAGAAGAGAAATGGAAATAAAAAGGAAAAAATAATAAATACAGATAAACTAAGGAAGATGTATTATTTTCTCAGAATGTTCAATATGACATGTTAGCTTAAAATATAATTTGTCACTATTTTTACATACAAAAAAAGATAAAAATAAATGGCCTAGGATAGCATCAACCAGATATTGCTGATGTTAGAAATTACCAGCATTAACCATGGGTCCTGCACATAAGGTAAAAATCACTCCAGTCATATACCTAACTTACATAACTATGTCCATAAAGCTATTTTGTTAAAAGCTTCCTGTATACATGTATGCATACATATACTTGTGTTTAACTTAATGGATTATTCTACAGATATTTCTGCATTTTGCATTTTTAAAAATAATGTTCCTTGGGGCAATTTCTGTATTAATACATTAAGGTCTATTGCATTTATTTTAATAGCTAAGTAGTCTTCTATTGGACAGAAGTACCAGAATTAATTTCACTAATATGAAGTTATAAACATTAAAGCCATTCCTGTATTTGTAATTAAAAATGATAAACTGAACATCCTGTGAGTGGGTATGTACATGCTTATAACTTTTTGTGTATATTGGCAAATTATTTACAGTAAGATTGCAAGATGAAATATTAACTTACAGATAACTAATTGAGTATGCTATTAAGTAGAATCCCTAATCTCTTAAGTAAATTTAAAAAAACAGTGAAGATGACTGGAATTAATTTTTTTGTTTCAAATTCACTTTAGACATCAGTTCAAATTTATTATATTCCACTGATTAATAATCAAGGCAGTAAAAGTCCAATATATTTTTATAAAGATCAAAGACTTTACATTTTAAGTGATTTAAAACAACTCTTAAAATGGAATTGTAGATGTCTGAAACTTTTGTGGTATGTTCTGAATTTCTTTCTTTTTTTTTTTTTTTTGAGGCGGAGTTTCACTCTTGTTACCCAGGCTGGAGTGCAATGGCGCGATCTCGGCTCACCGCAACCTCCGCCTCCTGGGTTCAAGCAATTCTCCTGCCTCAGCCTCCTGAGTAGCTGGGATTACAGGCGTGCGCCACCATGCCCAGCTAATTTTTTGTATTTTTAGTAGAGACGGGGTTTCACCATGTTGACCAGGATGGTCTCGATCTCTTGACCTCGTGATCCACCCGCCTCGGCCTCCCAAAGTGCTGGGATTACAGGCTTGAGCCACCACGCCCGGCCCTGAATTTCTTTTAAACTGAGTTATAACATGGACGCCTGGCAAAACTACCTGGTTTTCTCAATAGCTCTAAGTTGAGAAGGATTTTAAACATTATGTGTTTCAGTTTACTTTTCAAGGTTAAACCTTATTCATCAGTTTCTAGAGTTTCTCTTGAAATATACATTACTTTCTGGTTAAATAACATTTTTTTAAAAAGGCAAATAATATAAAATGATAGCTAATGATAATTGATTATTTACTAGATGCAAAGTATTGATATAAACAATTACATGTGTTCGTTAACTTGACCTTCACTATGACCCTATGATGAAGTTTCATTAGCTGGAATTTCAATCCAGGATGAACCCAGGTAGTTCCTTTCCACAGTTTAAGTTCTTAACCACTATATTGTAGGTCTCTTAAAGACAGAAGGCATTCATTCCCTGGAACTGTGCTAAGCTACAACATTGGGATTCTCTTTCCTGGTCCAATGAGACACTGATGCAAATAAATATTCTACTGCAATTTAGATATTTTTTCTGATGACATCTTCTAGCATTGACCGATCAAAGACCAATATAGACTTTGAAAGATTACTAATTCCCAATTTACCCAATACATTTTCTCTTTCTCAATCATGTCCTCCTTTTTAGAGTAATCTATTTACCTGCAAGGACTTTCTTAATCCCAGAAAAACAAACTAATTAAAGGTGTTTTAAAATTTAAACCAAAGAACAAGATTCATCTTAACTCACCAAACTTACTAGAAATAAAAACACCTTTTTTTGTTGAGACTGACACAAAATACCAAACATCTGGAAAGTATGCATTATGGTCATTAAAACAACACTTCTGTTTTACTTATATTATTTTAAACATATAGTAATCTGTGGAGAATAAGTCAGTATTTTAATATTAACTTGTAGCATCTCATAATAGCTTTAGATTCCATTTGTGTTTGGTTATTAGTTTAGCTGGTTTCAGATAATACCAAAGGGTACAAAGACCGCCACGGATCTTCACTTAGATGGCAAGCTCCATGGATTTGAGAAAATAAAAACAAATATCCTACCCTAACTGATTCTTAAGGAGCACTGGACTCAGAAAGCAAAACTCCTTCTCATTGCTAAAGGAGTTGTTGGAGAAAACGATGTTATCACAAACTTTAGGTATGATACATTAGTAACACTATGTTCATTTACGAAAGATTAATAATAATAATATCTAATTTTATTGGGCATGTACTGTGTGCCAGTTATTGTCCTCAAACTTTTACCAGCATTATTTCAGTTATTCTGCAGAGTAACTCTATGAGGTAAGTACTTTTATCATATCTACTTAACAGAGAGGGAAACTGAGGCAACACAAAGTTAAGTTGCTTGCCCTAATTGACACAGCTGGTGGTAAAACCAGGATTAGAACCTGGCTTAATAGCTATGGACTGCTGAGAAAGCTCAACAATGTGAACAGTGTGGTGATTCCTCAAGGATCTAGAAATAGAAACATCATTTAACCCAGCAATCCCATTACTGGGTATATACCCAAAGGATTATAAATTGTTCTATTATAAAGACACATGCACACGTATGTTCATTGTGGCACTGTTTACAATGGCAAAGACTTGAAACCAACCCAGTTGCCCATCAATGATAGATTGGATAAAGAAAATATGGCACATATACACCATGGGATACTATGTAGGCATAAAAAAGGATGAGTTCATATCCTTTGCAGGGACATGGATGAAACTGGAAACCAAGAACAGAAAACCAAACACCTCGTGTTCTCACTCATAAATGGATGTTGAACAATGAGAACACATGGATTACAGGGAGGGGAACATTACACACTGGAGTCTATTGGGAGTTGGAGGGCTAGGGGAAAGATAGCAAGGGGTGGGGAGATTGGGGAGGGATAACATTAGGAAAAATGCCTAATGTAGGTGACGGAGGGATGAAGGCAGCAAACCACCATAGCATGTGCATACCTACATAACGATCCTGTAAGAGCGGCACATGTACCCCAGAACTTAAAGTACACTTAAAAAAAAAAAAAAAAGGAAGACGAACATAATTGTCATTAAGTGTATACACTCTCCCTGACAAATCTATAAAAGAGAATATTCAGATATTAATATCCCTTATTTTTATCTTGTTTGGAAAATTTGAAGTTATATTTAATGTTCAGGATAAAATAGAACTTGGAGAAATGTAGAGAATTTAAAATATAAAAGATCTGGTCTTCCCACTATCAAATATCTCAATTTCTCTTTACCTACAGCCATTCTATGGTTGTTGCTTCCTTTCTAATGAATTGGTTCCTACTCTAAACTTTTCCTCCCACACTCTCCTGATTTCTCAGGAATATTTTACTTTGATATCTTTTCTCTTTGTTGCATATTTAAAGTCTCTCTCTGAATTATGTCTTCATCATTTATTTTTTAAACGTTTCTGAGATAAAATTCAACTGATGTAAAATTAGCCATTTTACGTTGAACAATTCAGTGGCATTTAGTGCATTCATAATATTTCACAACCACTGTCTATATCTAGTTTCAAAACATTTACTTCACCCCAAAAGAAAAAGGAACCCAGACCTACTACATGGTTGTTTCCCATTCTTCCAGCGACAACCTTTGGTCAATTCTTGTTCTGTTTCTATGAGTTTACCTGTTCTGAACATTTTATATAGAAAGAATCACAATTACAAAATTTTATGTCTGGTTTATATTATTTTAGCATAATGTTTTGGAGATTTGTTCATGTTATAGCATATATCAATATTTTATTCCTTTTTAATGGAAGAAAAAATTCCCACTGGCCTCCGTGGCTCATGCCTATAATCTTAGCACTTTGCTATGCTGAGGTGGGTGGATCACCTTAGATCAGAAGTTCGAGACCAGTCTGGCCAACAGTAAAACCCCATCTCTACCAAAAATACAAAAATTAGCCAGGCGTGGTGGCATGAGCCTATAATCCCAGCTACTCTTGGGGCTGAGGCAGTACAATCACTTGAACTCAGGAGGCAGAGGTTGCAGTGAGCCAAGATAGTGCTAAGAACTCAAGCCTGGATGACAAAGCAAGACCCATCTCAAAACAAAAAATAAAATAAAATACTTCCATTTTATCTTTTATAACCATTTCTTTATTCATTATCCCCTGATGGACATTGGACTTTTTCCACCTTTTAGCTATTGTGAATACTGCTATCATGAACATGTATGTACATATATTCATTGAGTACTAATTTCCACGTCTTTTGAATATATTTTGAGTGGGACATTTGTGTCCTTCCCCCACCAAATTCACAAGTTGAAACCTAATTCCCAAAGCAATAGTATACACTTTTTCCTTAACACGTTCTAATTTGTCTTCTGCTTTTATTCTGGATCAAACTAGTCACTGATGATTTCTAGTTTTCTTTTATTATTTCAGTCTTTTTTTTTTTTTTCTCAACAGCATTCAGCACTGTTGATCAATTCCTCTTTTTAGAAACACTGCATGCTCTTGGATTCTATATTCTCTTAGACATCAGATTTTCATGCTTTGATTTTATGTCTGTTTGCTCTTTATCATTTGTAATATTAACCTCCTCTACCCAGACTGGCATGTCTTAGGGCACAATTCTGGGACATCTTTCTTTACTTTAATATATAGTCTCTCTAAATGATCACATCTTCAACACCTTTAAACACATTCTGAAGAACCGTTCTGATCCATTTCCAATCACACTTTCTATCCCTTGCTCTCTGCTCAAGTCTTACTGGCTGTTTTTCAGCTCTTCATGACTGTTATGCTTCCTCCTGTCAGAATGATTTTCCACATTCTGTTTCTTTAGTTTAGACTACTATTCTATTCTGCCTCAACCTACTAATCTTTCATCTATCTGCTCAGTTGTCACTTCCTCAGTTATTTTATATCACAAAGTCAAGCCTCCACTATGTGCCTTTAGCATCACATATTTATTGATATGATTTGGCTGTGTCCCCCACCCAAAACTTCCTAGTAAATTGGAATCCCCATAATCCCCTCATATCAAAGGGAAGACCAGGTAGAAGAAATTGAATCATGGGGTTGGTTTTCCCTCTCACAGATCTGATGGTGTTATAAGGGGCTCTTCTCCCTTTCCTCAGCATTTTTCCTTCCTGCTCCCTTGTGAAGATTGTGCCTTCCTTCCCTTTCACCTTCTGCCATGATTGCAAGTCTCCTAAGGCCTACCCCGCCATGTGGAAGTGTGAGCCAATTAAACCTCTTTCTTTTATAAATTACCCAGCCTTGGGCAGTTCTTCACAGCAACAGGAAAACAGACTAATACATTTATCTTCAAAACATTTGCCCTGTCATTAACATAATTATTTAATATCTGTCTCTTTCATTAGACTATAAGTTTCATTAGGGTTCATGTCTAATCTCTTCATAACTCCAGATCTGTATTTTTTCAACAGAATCTACTATAGTGTTTGGAATATAGGAAACACTCGATAAATATGTGTTGAGTGAATGAAGGAGATAAAGAGGGGAATTCATGTAGTCAGATTTCTCATAAAAAATAAGTGGCTTTAAAAAATCATTTATAGCTTTTTTTCTAAGTCAAAGAACACTTCTTAGGCAAGTCTTGACTTGTCTCTGAACAATAACGCTAAAATAAAGAATTTCTAAATGTTTTTCACATACTCTGCATGAAATTGAACCATTCTAAGAATGAAGTCAATAGCAGAACAAATAGAAAAACATCTGGTAAAATGTCTTAAGAATTTATAGAGTGGTTAGATGAGGCAGTACAACTCATGAAAAATAGAAACTGAGGACTGGAATGACCCATCAGGATCATCTTATTTAAATGTTTTATTTGAAAGCCAATGTTACCCACATGATGAGGTATTGCCAGAGTGAATCAGAAAAGAGCTAGTAGTTCACTAGTCAATGTTATTTACACTGTTAAAAACTGCTTTAATTTTGCAGGGTGGGGTGGTTCACACCTGTAATCCCTGCACTTTGGGAGGCCCAGGTGGGTGGATCTCCTGAGGTCAGGAGCTCAAGACCAGCCTGACCAACATGATGGAACTCCATCTCTACTAAAAACACACACACACAAAACAGTCAGAAGTAGTGGTGGGTGCCTGTAATCCCAGCTACTTGGGAGGCAGAGGTTGCAGTGAGCCAAGATCACACCCACTGAACTCCAGCCAGGACAAGAGTGAAACTTTGTCTCAAAAACCAAACCAAACAAAACCAAACAAAACCAGCTGCTTTAATTTAACTCCCCCCCTTTTTACATAAATATATTTTTGGTTTACAGAGATACAGTTATTTATTTTGAAATTTTACTACCTATTTACATTTCTTAAATAATTTTACTTTTTTTCTAATATGAACTTAATATTTCCCCATTTTCTTTTTCCTGGGAAATAACTCAGAATTCACAATTTGGGAAAGATATATAATGGAGTAATACAGTACAGTAATTTTATCTATTTTCAAGTTGCAAGATAGGACATATTCTATTTTGGTAAGGATGTATATCTAGTAATCTTTATTAACAAAAATGTCTCAGACATCTGTTTCTTGACAGAAAGTGATTTTATGAAAACCTTGCTGTCTCAAGTATGAGTTATCTTTGATTTTATGTATGATTAATGCAGGTTTCTAATAAAGTTATTGTAACTGAATTCTGTGAGGTAGAATTTGACAGTTACTTTTGTAAGTAAAGCTAGATAAATTGTTCTGTAAAATGCCAATTGAATAGAAATCAATTATTCTAAGGCAAGAATGTGACAATATTTGACAATGGACTCCCCTATTCATAACCACACTAGGGTAGCAAGGCTATTAGGGAGGAGGTACAGCAATTTGTGTAACAGTCAAAGAGAATTCCAAGAGAAAAACAATAAAAATACTGATTCTTTTCTTGAGTCTTACCCTCAAAATGAGTAGGTACTGAAGTCAGGTATAGATTTTTAAGATATATTGGTCATATTTACCTTAAAGATATGTTTTGAATGGCTTTCATAGATGCTGTGGGGGCAGGTCTTCCTTACTTCTTAAAAACTTTTTTACTGACTTGTAATGATGGCAAGTATTTATGAGGTATAGAATTTTGATACACATATACGATGTGTAATGACCAAATCAAGATAGCTGGCATAAGCATCACCTCAAATATTTATTATTTCTTTGTGCTGGGAACATTCAAAATCCTCTCTTTTAGCTATTTGAAAATATACAATAAATTAATGTTAACTGCAGTCACCCTTTAGTGCTCTAGAACACTAGAAGTTATTCTTGCTATTTAATTGTAATTTTGTAGCCATTATCACAATTCTCCCTATCCTCCATCCTTCCGCATTTCCTGGCCTCTAGCAAACAAGATTCTACTCTGTAGTTCTATGTGCTCAACTTTTTAGTTCCCACATTTGAGTGAGAACATATATTCTTTATTTTTCTGTCTGGAGTATTTCTTTTAACATAATGTTCTCCAGGTTCACCCATGTTTCTGCACAAAATAGGATTTTTTAAATGACAGAATAATATTCCATTGTTTATATATACCACATTTTCTTTATTCATTAATCTGTTGATGGACATTTAGACTGATTCCATACCTAGGCTATTGTGACTAGTGTTGCAATAATCATGGGGATGCACATATCTCTCATATATAGTAATTTCCTTTCCTTTACATAAATACCAAGTAGTAGGATTACTGGATCATATGCTAATTCTATTTTCAGTTTTATTGAGAAATCTCCATACTGTTTTTCACAATGGCTGTACTAATTTATATTCCCACCAACAGTGTGTAAGAGTTCCTCTTTCTCTTCATCCTTGCCAACGTTTGTTATTTCTGTCTCTTTGATAATAGCCATTCTAACTAGGGTGACAAGACATCTCATTGTGGTTTTAATTTGAATTTCCCTGATGATTAGTGATGTTGAGTATCTGTCATATAATTGTTGGCCATTTGTATATCTTGCTTTGAAAAATGTGTATTCGCATCCATTGCTCATTTTAAAATTGGGTTATTTGCTCTTTTACTGTTTAGTTGTTTTTTTCTCCATGTATATTCTGAACATTATTCCTTTGTCAGATGAATAGTTTACAAATATTTTCTCCCATTCTACAGGTTGCCTTTTCATTCTGCTGATTGCTTTGTTTGCTGCATAGAAATTTTTCAGTTTTATATTATCCCATTGATCTATTTTTACTTTTGCTGCCTGTGCTTTTGAAGTTTTATCTATAAAATCCTTTTCCAGATATGTGGCCTGAAGCATTTCTTCTATGTTTTATTCTGGTCGTTTTATAGTTTCAGGTCTTACATTTAAGTACTTAATCCATGTTGAGTGATTTTGTAGATAGTGAGAGACAGGAGTCTAGTTTCATTTCTGTACACATGGAAATCTAGTTTTCCCGGCACATCTATTGAAGAGGCTGTCCTGTCGCTAATGTATATTCTTACTGCCTTTCTTAAAAATCAGTTGCTGTAAATATGTAGATTTCTGAAGTTTTTATTCTGTTCTATCAGTCTGTGTGTTTTTAGTCCAGAACCATGCTGTTTTTTTGTTTTGTTTTGTTTTTGAGATGGAGTTTTGCTCTTGTTACCCAGGCTGGAGTGCAATGGGCAATCTCGGCTCACTGCAACCTCCGCCTCCTGGGTTCAGGCAATTCTCCTGCCTCAGCCTCCTGAGTAGCTGGGATTACAGGCATGTGCCACCATGCCCAGCTAATTTTTTGTATTTTTAGTAGAGACGGCGTTTCACCATGTTCACCAGGATGGTCTCGATCTCTTGACCTTGTGATCCAAAGTGATCCTCCCAAAGTGCTGGGATTACAGGCGTGAGCCACCGCGCCCGGCCATGCTCTTTTGATTACTATGGTTTTGCAGTATATCTTTGAGTCAGGTAGTGTGATGTCTCTGACTGTTCTTAGTGGAGGATTGCTTTGACTATTCATGGTATTTTGTGACTCCAAACACAACTTTTTATTTTTTCATTTTGTGTTTTTTCCATTTCTGTGAAGAATGTAATTGGTATTGCAATAAGAGATTGCACTGACTTTGTAAATAACTTTGGGTAGTGTGCTCATTTTGGCAATAATGATTTATAATTAATAAACATAATGTGTTTTCCCATTTTTTGTGTGTCCTCTTTAATTTCTTTCAGCAGTGTTTTGTAGTTTTTATTGTATAAATATTTTCCCTCCTTGATTAATTTTTTTTTTTTTTTTTTTTTTTTTTTTTTTTTTTTTGAGGCGGAGTTTCGCTCTTGTTACCCAGGTTGGAGTGCAATGGCGCGATCTCGGCTCACCGCAACCTCCGCCTCCTGGGTTCAGGCAATTCTCCTGCCTCAGCCTCCTGAGTAGCTGGGATTACAGGCACGTGCCACCATGCCCAGCTAATTTTTTTTTTTGTATTTTTAGTAGAGATGGGGTTTCACCATGTTGACCAGGATGGTCTCGATCTCTTGACCTTGTGATCCACCCGCCTCGGCCTCCCAAAGTGCTGGGATTACAGGCTTGAGCCACGGCGCCCGGCCCTCCTTGATTAATTTTATCTCCAGACCTTTTTCTTTTGAGGGTGGTAGTTATTATAAATAAAATTGCTTTCTTTTTATTTCAGCTGGTTCATTACTGGCATATAGAAATACTATGAATTTCTATATTTTGATTTTATATCCTGAAACGTTATGGAATTTGTTTATCAGCATTAAGAGTTTTTTGGTGGAGTCTTTAGGGATTTTTTTTTTTTTTTTTGAGACAGAGTTTCCCTCTTGTTACCCAGGCTGGAGTGCAATGGCGCGATCTCGGCTCACCGCAACCTCCGCCTCCTGGGTTCAGGCAATTCTCCTGCCTCAGCCTCCTGAGTGGGTGGGATTACAGGCACGTGCCACCATGCCCAGCTAATTTTTTTTTAGTATTTTTAGTAGAGACGGGGTTTCACTATGTTGACCAGGACGGTCTCGATCTCTCGACCTCGTGATCCACACGCCTCGGCCTCCCAAAGTGCTGGGATTACAGGCTTGAGCCACTGCGCCCGGCCAGGGATTTTTTTTTTTTAATATAAAGATCATGTTATCTGCAAACAGGGACAATTTGACTTTCTCTTTTCCACTTTACATGCCCTTTATTATTATTATTATTATTATTATTATTATTATTATTTATTTTGTCTAATTACTCTGGCTGGAACTTCCAATGCCATGCTGAATAAGAGCAGCAAAAGTAGGCAGTCTTGTCTTGTTATATAATAGTTCTTAGAGAAAACCTTTCTAATTTGTCCATTCACTATGATGTTTGTGATATGTGGCCTTTATTGTGTTGGGGTATGTTTCTTCCTGTATTCCTACCTAATATATTGAGAATTTTTATCATGAGGGGATGTTAAATTTTGTCAAATTTTGTCAAACAGATGCATCTATTGAAATGATTATGTGGTCTTTGTGCTTTATTCTTGATTACATTTATTGATTACATTTATTGATTTGTGTATGCGGAACCATCCTTGGATCCTTAGGATAAATCCGACTTGATCATTGTGTATAATCTTTGTGATGGATTCTTGAATTCTGTCAGCTAGTATTTTGTTGAGAATTTTGCACCTGTGTTAATCAGGAATACAGGTCTGTAGTTTTTGTTGTCATTGTTGTTTCTGCTGCTGCTGTGGCCTTGTGTGATTTTGGTACCAAAGGATTTCTGGCTTCATTAAATAAGTAAGAAAGAATTCCCCCCTCTTCAAATTTTGGGAGTAGTTTCAGAATTGGTATTAATTCTTCTTTAAAAGTTTCCTACAAATCTGCAGTAAAGCCTTCTGCTCAAGGGCTTCTCTTTGGGGGAAGACTTTATTTCAGATTTAATCTTGTGACTCCTTATCAGTATGGTTAGGTTTTCCATTTCATCTTGGTTCAATCTTGATAGGGTACATGTGTCTAGAAGTTTATCTGTTTTCTCTAGGCTTCCCAATTTGTTGGTGTATAATTGTTTTTAATAGTCTCTAGTGTGGCCGGGCGCGGTGGCTCAAGCTTGTAATCCCAGCACTTTGGGAGGCCGAGGTGGGTGGATCACAAGGTCGAGAGATCGAGACCATCCTGGTCAACATGGTGAAACCCCGTCTCTACTAAAAATACAAAAAATTAGCTGGGCATGGTGGTGCGTGCCTGTAATCCCAGCTACTCAGGAGGCTGAGGCAGGAGAATTGCCTGAACCCAGGAGGCGGAGGTTGTGGTGAGCTGAGATCGCGCCATTGCACTCCAGCCTGGGTAACAAGAGCAAAACTCCGTCTCAAAAAAAAAAAAAAAAAAAAAAAAAGTCTCTAGTGATCTTTTGTATTTCCATGGTATCAGTTCTAATGTCTCCTTTCTTCTTCTGATTTTATTTATTTGGGTCTTCCCTCTTTTTTCCATAGTCTAACAAATGGTTTACAATTTTTCTTATCTTTTCAAAAATCAACTTTCCATTTCATTGAACTTTTGTATTTTTTAAGTCTTTATTTTATGTATTTCTGCTTCGATCTCTATTCTTTCCAATTAATAATTTTGATTTTGGTTTGTTCTTTTTATTCTAATTTCTTGACATGCAATGATAGGTTCTTTATGTGAAATCTTTCTACTTTTTTGATGTAGGCATTTAACCTTATAAAATTCCCTCTTAGCATTGCTTTTTCAGTATTACATAGGTTTCGGTATGCTGTGTTTCTATTTTCATGTACCTAGAAATTTGTTTTATTTTCTTCTTAATTTCTTCATACATTCTTTAGTCATTCAGAAGCATATCATTTAATTTCCATGATGGCCAAACACAGTGGCTCATACCTGTAATCTCAGTACTTTGAGAGGTCACGGTGGGAAGATAGCTTGCAGCCAGTAGTTTAGGACAGAACAAGAAACCCCATCTCTCTAGCCTGGGCAAAGAAGTGAGACTCTGTCTCAAAAAAAAAAAAAAAAAAAAAAAAAATCAATGGTTCAGGCACGGTGGGACACGCCTGTAATCCCAGCGCTTTGGGAGACTGAGATGAGCAGATCACACGGTCAAGAAATCGAGACTATGCTGGCCAACATGGTAAAACACTATCTCTACTAAAAATACAATAACTAACTGGGCATGGTGGCATGTGCCTATAGTCCCAGCTACTAGGGAGGCTGAGGCAGGATAATCACTTGAACCTGAAAGGTGGAGGTTGCAGTGAGCCAAGACTGCACCACTGTACTCCAGCGTGGCAACAGAGTGAGTCTCTGTCAAAAAAACAAATAAATAAATTAAATGTATTTGTGCAGTTTCCACAATTTCTCTAGTTATTAATTTCTAGTTTTATACCACTGTGGTCTGAGAAGATGTTTGATAAGATTTCGATTTTTAAATATTTGTTGAGACTTGCTTTGTGCCCTAACATATGGTAAATTCTGGAGAATGTTCTATGTACTAATAAGAAAAATGTGTATTCTGTGCAGCTGTTGGAAGAAATGCTCTATAAATGTCTGTTACATCCATTGGTCTATGCAGTTTAAATCCAATATGTCTTTGCTGATTTTTGTCTAGGTGACCTCTTCAATGCTGAGAGTAAGGTTTTTAAGTCCCTAAACATTATTGCATTGGGAACTATCTCTCCCTTTTGCTCTAATGGTATTTGTTTTACATATCTAGCACTGGGTACAAATATATTTACAATTGTTATATCCTCTCACAGAACTGATTCCTTTATCATCATACAGCTACCTTCTTTGTCTCTTTAATACATTTTTAAAGTCTATTTTATCTGATATAAATATAGCTACTCAAGTTGATTTTTGATTTCGATTTGTGTAAAACATCTTTTCCCATCTGTTCACATTCAGGCCATGTCTTTAAAGGTGAAGTGAGGTTACTGACAGCAGCATATAGTTGGGTATTTATTTTCAGTTGGCCATTGAATATCTTTTCATTGAGGGTTTAAACTATTTACATTCTAGGTGTTTTTGATAGATGTGAACTAACTCCTGCCATTTTGCTAATTGTTTTTTGGTAGATTCATATATCCTTTGTTCCTTTCATTTTCTCTTATTGCTTATCTGTGTAGTTTCCTGATTTTCTGTAATGACAGCATTTGATTTTTTTTTCTTCTCATTTGTGTATTTCATCTACCAGTGAGTTTTTTTTTCTTCTTGCTTTCTTATGGTAGTTATTAACCTTCTGCTTCCAGATGTACAATTCTCTTGAGAATTTCTTGTAGGCGTAGTCTTATGGTGATGAATTTGCTTAATATTTGCTTGTCTGAGAAAGACTTTATTTCTCCTTCATTTCTTAAGGATAGCTTTGTTAAGTATAGCATTCTTAGCCAACAGTATTTTTCTTTCAGTCCTTCAGATATATCAACCCATTCACTCCTGGTCTGTAATGTTTCAACTGATAAACTTTTTGTTGTTTTTTTTGATACAGATCCTCTTTTATGTGACCTGATTGATGCTTTTCCCTGGCTAAAACTTTCTTTTTGTCTTTGACTTTTGATAGTTTGATTATAATGTGCCTCAGCAAATGCCTTGTAGAACTGAATTTACTTGAAGCTTTTTGAATTCCCTGGATTTGAGTGTCCCTATCTCCTCCAAGCCTTGGGAATTTTTCAGCTATTATTTCAATAAATAGGTTTTCTATGCCTTTTTTTCCCCATCTCCTTTACTTCTGAAATGCTCATAATGTGAATACTTGTCTGCTTAACATTATTCTCTGTCTCATTTTATACTGTTTACTCTTTTCTTTTTTTTTTTTCCTTTGGCTTAATTGGGTTATTTCGAAATACCTGTCTTCAGAATCAAAAATTCTTTATTGTGCTTGCGCTAATCAATTGTTAAAGCTCTCAATTACATTTTTTAAAATTTATTCATTTAATTCTTCAGTTCTAAGATTTGTGTTTGATTCTTTTTAATGATATCTATCTCTTTGGTAAATTTTTTATTCATATTATGAATTATTTTCCAGATTTTGTTGAATTATCTATCTATATTCTCTTGTATCCCACTGAGTTTCTTTAAATATCATTATTTTAATTTCTTTGCTGGCACTTGATAGATTTCCTTTTCTTTGTGTTCTGTTACTGGAGAATTATCATGTTCCTATGGAGGAGTTATTTCCCCTTGCTTTTCATGTTTCTTGTGTCCCTACATTGATATCTGTGCATCTCATTGCATTGACTTTTTTTCTATTGTTAAAAAATAGCTTTTGTAGAACTAAGACTTTTCCTGGTGGATGTATCCTATAGTGTTGTTGGCAGAATTGATTGCTTTGGCTTTGGTTTGATGTAAACATAACAATGTAGTCCCTGCATGATTTCTCTGGCTGTAATCAAAGTCAACATTGTCTGTGAGTACCTCAGGGTCTTATACTGCCGTTGTTTGTGGAGGCTGCGGCGTGGTTTTCTGAGGATGGAGACCACTAGGAGGGCTTGAGCCACTGTGAAGACATTGAGCAGCTCTGCCACAGGAATGGACAAGGTTACTAGCAACAGCAGGCTTTGAATGGGCCAGTCCTTGGACTCTATGGAGGGTGCATGGTGCATAGCAAATCTGCCACTGTGGTGGGTGGGGTCAATGTCTGTAGCAGGCCCTGGGTACATGAATCCTTGGGGCCCTGGAGGTACACATGGGACAGCTCTGCCACTGGAATGGGGTAGGGTCACCTGCAGCATTGGTGGGACCTAGATGGACTGTTCCTCAGGCCCCAAGAGGGTATACAAGTGCAAAATAGTTCTGCTACTGAAGGCAGTGGAGGCACCAGCAGAGTCAGATGCCAGGCTCTTGGTTCTCAGGCTCTGTGGAATATGTACATCTGCAACTTCTGCCTTGAGGAGATGCTCCCTGTGGTGCTGGATCACCTATGTATTATCTGGACCACCTATATGCAGAGCACGATGTGGGCTTAAGAGCCTGGTTCACAGCCGCACCACTGAATCTAGCTGGAGTTGTGGCCACACAGTCTTCTGTGTGGGTATGGTGGGTAACAGTGGAAGCTCAAGGATGTGCAGACGCAGCGGTTATTGGGCCCCTGGGCAGGATGTTCTCTGGTAGGGGCTCTGTCCTCAAAATTGTATTACACTACAGCAGCCTGGTTCCTGGGGAATAAGAAGGCCCAGTGTAAATTCCCTCTTTAGGGAATATAGTCACCTGGACTCCAGGCACCTCCCTCCACTGGACGCAGTGCCTATGAGGATAGTAAGGTTCTTCTGCAGCCTAGGATTGCAGGCATTTATGGTGGGAATGTGAACTGCTAGGTATCTCCCACTCATCCTTTCTTCACAATGGGAATCTTTGGCTCTAAATAGATCCTGGCCAGGTACTTCGCTTCCCTCTTTTTGCTGCCATCCTGAGTTTCCATGCCTCAGGGGGTCTTTGTCACTTCATCATTAAATTTCATTGTTCTCCTCTAGAGACTTTATTCAACTTGCAGTTATCTATTCTTGTTATTTTTGTCTTTCTTTGTAGAGGAGGCACACTGCTAGGTGCCTCTAGTCAACCATTTTGGACTTCTAATGACATAATGAAGAAAGTGAAAAGCCACAGATGAGTGAGCACTTTTGGCCAAGCACTGTTCTAGACATAAGTATTTCATAGGTAAGTAAATCCAGCAAGATCCTTTTTCCTATAGATGTTACATTCTCAGATTTTAGCTACCTGCTGCCAACTATGAAAGGGAAGCAGATATAAAAATACCTTTTAATAGGGTGGGAGAATTGCGTCTGGAAAGCACCCCAAGACTTCAGGAAGGCAGTTGCTGTCATACACAAAGCACTAGAATCTGCTGAAGTAGTCAAGTAGTCCTTCCTAGACACATCTCCATGGAGTTTGTTTGTTTGTTATTAGTTTTACTGTTTTTTTTTCTTTCTTTTTTTTTTTTTAGATGACCTCACTCTGTCACCCAGCCTAGAGTACATTAGTGTGACCATGGCTCAATGGAGCCTCAACTTCCTGGATTCATGTAATTCTCTTGCTACAGTTTCCCAAGTAGCTGGGACTAAAGGAATATACCACCATACCTGGCTTTTTTTTTTTTTTTTTTCAATTTTTGGGGAGATGGAGTTTTACTATTTTGTCCAGGCTGGGCTTAATCCCCTGGGCTCAAACAATTCACCCTGCCTGGCCTCTCAAAGTACTGGGATTAGAGGTGTGAGCCACAACACCTGGATTCTACTGGGTTTTTAAATATAAAAGTTAGCTGTTCACATTTAATATAGAAGATTTCATATAAAAATCAGAATGCTTGGTTTCTCTTAAAAAATCCAGTAACATGTAACTTGGGCCTTCATTTTCACATAGTAACAATGAGCTAGGGTGGGGAAAGAGCTCTTCAATTTGTTACTAAATGTCACCTGGCCTGCTTATTGCATCTGTTATTTTTGCAGGCCTGTAAGTTTACAACTGATGCTCTAGAGTTGCATGATGAAGGCTGGGTCAAGCAGTAGTGAGTGGCTGTAGCTAATTACCTCTGCACTGTGCATGTGCTATTGAAAAATATCTAAGGATATATGCTAGACCAGTTACCAAGAGGGTTCAGACTTGAAGTGATTTATCTCCTCGGAGAGAGACATATTATTCTCATCTTCCTCCCTCCCTAAGAAACTGAGAGTTGAGTAGGAGAAACATAACTCAGACACCCTAGACTCTACATGTCAGCTTCATTCCATGGTTTTCTACAGAGACACTTCATCAGCAGAGGCACCAGCAACCAGCAGGCAACAGAATCAACTAACAGATTTGTTAGAATTTCTAGTTTTCATATTACTAGGCAATTGTAGCCAGGAATGCTGACCAGTTAACCTGAGCATACCCTCAGGATTTCTTCATCTTTTTATGACTGAGGAAATTCCAGACCAGAAAGATGCTATTTTCTTGATTATGAGATAGGTGCTAGAGCGGATAATCTGAATTTCAAAATCTGAAACAAAGTAAACTATTTATACGATGAAAACATTAAAAATTTAGGTAGAAACATTTATAAGTATGGATTAATATTTAAACTGTTTGCCAAAAGGTTTTATATCACATATTGGAAACATATTCAGAAATAATCCTAGGCATTCATTTGAAGGTGCTATGACCATATTTACAGCAAAATGCAAGGTGGTTTGGAGGTCAGAATCTACCTTCCCAATGATATACTGAGATATTCTGAGGTTATGCAGTGAAAGTGGTTTTTATTTTTCTCAATGTATATGTGTGACGTGTTGGCGTGTGTGTGTGTGTGTGTGTGTGTGTGTGCATGCACACATACACATATGCTTATAGGAATGCACACATGTACAATTTATGAAGTTACTGAAGAAGCCATAAAATGAATCACCATTAGATTCCAACAAAGTTTCTCAGTCATTTTAAAAAGGGTGACATTTCACCGATATCTGTTGCCCCTTGAAAACATTATTAACTACAACATGGGATGGTGCTCCTAAGGTTAAGGGACCTGCTAAGATTGAACTTTCCTTATTATGACTAAGACTTCATATCAAGAATTCTTATAACAGAAAAGATGAAGATTAGTTTTGCTAATGATGGGGAGGCTAAGCTTAATATTTATATATGTTTTACTTCTTTCTCCTTAAACATTACTTACTGTTATAATATGGCTAAAAAATGTTTTAGAGACATGATATGCTTTTCTCACCAAAATTTACTTAAAAATGACTCCGATTTGTCATTATTTTAAAATTCTATATTAATTTTAAATTATATTAACTATGTAGTGGTTAGATGCTTCTTTGCAGGCCACCTGAATGACAAATATATATATATATATATATATATATATATATATATATATATATATATATATATATATATAACTTCAGCTCTACTGTTTTCTGTGAAAGCAACTTGCTATTTACTAATATTTTCACAAATATCATATTCATAAAGATGAAAAGAAAACATTAATCACCCCACCCCCATGTGTCTTTAAATTACCTTCAGCAAAATAAAGCCCGATTGCTCAGTATGGCATGTACAGCTCTATAGCACCTGGCCCCTGCCTGCTTCTGCAGTGCTATTAGCTTTCACTCCATATCTTCTTCTTAACATCTATCCCTAAGTATACACCTGGCCAACTAACCTGGTAGCTTTTGCTTGTATTCTATGTAACAGTCACTTCAACAACCCTTTTTTTTGTCTGGGAATATGTTGTTCAGTTACTGCCTCCGAGAAGCCTTCCCTTTCTTGTTCCTCCTTTTATGTATTACAGAGATTCATCAACACAAGGTGTAATAAAACACGAAAAAGATTGATGCAATGTTTTTGTGATAGGCAGCCTCTCAGATGATCTACAAATCTCTACTTCTTGATATTCATCGTCTTACTGTGGGCTGGACCACCTAGCATCTCTGAGTAGGATACTGAAAAGAAGTATTAAGTTAGCTGCTACTTCTGAGATTATGTTATGAGCTACTGGGTCTTCCACTTAGCTCATCCCTCTCTTGCTTACTCAGTCTGAGGTACACCAGCTGTCATTGCTGCCTTCTGTCCTATACGGAGACACAAAAAAGAAGGAATGGAGAAAGGCACCCAGCCAAGAGCCAGTGAGGAATAGAGACTTGCCAGCGGCCACACGAGTGAGGCTGGAAGCACATCCACTGCCGATTTAGCCTGAAATAACTGCATCCTCAGCAGACACCTAAATTGCAGCATTGTGAAAGAATCTCAGCCACGGGCTCCCAGTTAAGCTGTGTCTGAGTTTCTGAACTATAGAGACTGTGAGAGAAAACATTTTTTGCTGTTTGTCTCTTGGTGTTGGGGTAACTAGTTAAGCAGAAGTTAAGAGTTGCTAATAGAAATAAATAATACAGCTGCTTTACTTTGGAAGAAATATATTTAAATCTAAGATCACGTCCTTTCTCTGATTTGGGTGTTAAAATGGTCTATATTTTATGATATTATGGTGACAATATATTCTCTCTTTCTCTAAGCCTATAGTTAGTAAAATAAATCTATTTGAGTCCCATAGAATTTTTAAAAATAATTTTCCAATTAATAAAATCCAAAAGTTTGGTAATAAGTTTTAAATGATTTCCATATCATTTACATTCTTCTATGATCACTATTTTGTGTAAAATGCTGTAAATATTTATTTACATTTGTTTTCTCTAAATTAACTGTGAATTTCTAAAGTGTAAGAATTATGTGTTATTCATGATCACCAGCACTCCATGCCGTATCTCGCACAGAGGGTAGATTGCACAACTGTTTATTAAACAAGTGAGTCAATGAAAGTATGAATGAATAAAAACATTAATTACAATAAATGTGTTGACTGCTCTCCTGCAGTATCCTGGCATCATAACTTATATTGCTATAGGGTTAAAAACAAAGACATAATAGAAAACGTTTACTATATCCTCTGGAGAGTGCCTAATGTTTTATAGTCTTTAACTAGAAATTTCAATTAATTAGAATGACCATTCTCTTTTTCAAATAACACAGCTATTGTTTTTTTCTACATATGGCACAGCTGACATATTGATTCACATTTAAACTCTTTCCGTTCATTTTTGTCATTATAAAAGCACAGTACATGTTATATGCTGGGGAACTAAGGATGACAACTCTGAGAGTATTCAGAAATAAAAACTGCCAAAATATGAAATTCTCAGATTTATGCAAACCAAGACAGATACTGACTTTGGAAATACACAATCAGTTTTCTACAATCAGACACGTAAGAATTAGATTTAAGTAATGGAATTGTGATATTAAGAGGATATCTTAAGGAAGACAATAGAGAAGTCTGACTCTATAATACTGAAGGAAAACATACGGACACTGTTCTGCAAAAAGATGGTTCAACTGCTTAGCATATGGGAAGCCTAGAGTCACAGACATCATAAGAGAATCAAGTAAATTGTATTCTCATTTTCACTGATAGAGACAATGACCAAACAGCTAATTATCAGTGAGAATCCAGTACAATACTGCACCACAGCAGATAAAAATCTTGTCTACATGTCTAAAGGACACTGTCATGATCACTTGAGTACACAGCACTAAGAGCTTTAAGAGGACACAGTGCTGGGAAACTAAATATGACAATGAGAAGATTTCAATCACAAATGTATGGTAGTTTCTCTTGATAAGTATACAGATGCTACTACAGAACACAGAGTTGTGAGGACACTGTAAAGGGAAGGCTATAATCTGTTTCGCCTTACTACTTTGAATGATTGATGATTAAACTACTACATGATATTGATATGTGAACAAAAAATTGACATTCTACTGTGCAAAGAAGCTTCTGATATGATTCCTGATATTCATGACCTTGTAGTATTCATGAACTCTCTCCCCAAGTGTTGGCTGGGCTGCATGAATTGCTTCTAACCAAACGAATATGAAAAATCTAATAGGCCGTCACTCCTAAGATTACATCAGAAAAGACTATGACTTCCGCAAGGTTCTCAGAACTGACTGTACCATGGACTACCCATAGTCAAGCCATAGTAACCTCTGTGACCCACACATACACCTCCAGATGGCCTTCGGGAGCCAGAAATTCTGAGGTAACAAGAAAACTGCAAAAGGAGAAGAATAGCTAGCTCCTACGCTGCCTGATTAACTGACCTTGTGACATTCCTTCACTGTTCCTGTCTCAACTAATAGGTCATCCTTGTGACACTGGACCCTGTGACACTCTCTTCCCTGGCTTACAAAAAAGCCTCCCTAAACTGTAACTTTCCATCATCTACCCTCCTAACCTATAAAACCAGCTCCTATCCTACTATCCTTGGCTGCCTCTTTTTGGACTCAGCCCTCTCGCACTGAGTGAATAAACAGACTTATTGCTGACACATAGCCTGTTTAGGTGGGCTTTTCATTCAGAGCACACTTAACAACTTCCAGCTTATTCATACTCTTTCTATCTCAATTGCTTGCCTGCTCTGATGAAGCCAGCTGCCATATAGAGAAACTAACACATCAAGAAATAAGGGCTTGTCAGGTGAGGTGGCTCACGCCTGTAATCCCAACACTTTAGGAGACTGAGGTGGGTTGGGTCACCTGAGGTCAGGAGTTCAAGAACAGCCTGATCAACATGGTGAAACCCTGCTTCTACTAAAAATACAGAAATTAGCTGGGTGTGTTGGTACATGCCTATAACCCCAGCTACTCAGGAGGCTGAGACAGGAGAATCGCTTGAACCCAGGAGGCAGAGTTTGTAGTGAACCAAGATCATGCCATTGCACTCCAGCCTGGGTAACAGAACAAGACTCTGTCTCAAAAAAATAGTAGTAATAAAATAAACTAAACTGAAGGAAGTCTCTAGCCAACAGCCAGCAAAGACATTGGCCCTTAGTCAAATATTTCTTGAGAAACTGAATCCTGCCAACAGCCACATAAATGAGTTTGAAAGCACATTGTTCCCCAGTTGAACCTTCAGATGAGAACACAGACATTGCTGACAAATGTGATGGCAGTCTTTGATAGACTCTGAAACAGAGAACCCAACTAAGCTCTGCCCACATTTGACACCTACAGAAACTCTAAGATGGTAACTATTATTGTTTCAAGCCACTAAATAATAGGATGATTTGTTATGCAGCAATAGATAATTAATGCACTACCCAATGCATTAACTACAGGGCTGAGTAGTTAATGCCAAGGAGACTTGTGATATAGTTACATTTTTTAAAAAAATTCTGTGATTAAATTTCTCAAACAAATACTAAATATCTCTAGAATATTAGGAACAGTGATGGATGGAAAGAGAACATGTGGAATTTAATTTCAATAGTAAGTTTGAGATTTGGAAAGAATTTAGTCAAAGGAAGCAGGGACTAAGGTAGAATCAGGAAAACTGTATCAAGTAATTATGAGACAGAAGAAACTCATAAGCCCATGCTCAAGAGAAAGCATGAGCTAGACTGATACTGAGTGTGCAAAGGTGTCATGTATAAATAGCATGTTTCAAGTGGCTGGCTCATACAATAGGTCTTGGGAGGAACCACGGGAGCCTCTGGGTTGATACAAGGTTTTACCAGCATAACCAGGAAAAGCACAGAGCTCTTGGGGACTTAAAGTGCATGCATACAGGGGCCCCCAGAGCCATCAGGATGTTGCATTTCTAGGTTCTATAATGCATTTTAAAAAAAAAAAATTTCTTAATGTATAGTACATGTTGGTTTTAGTTATTTAATTACAGGTAACAAAACCCAGAAAAGCTTACTCACACAAAAAATACTGGAAATAGGTGGAGTAGCTTATATATTTTAAAATCACACTTGAATACGTAGGCCTTGGGAAAAACAGAAAGTAGGACAGCCTGGAGGATCTACACAGCAAGAACTAATGATCAAGTAGCAATAGTTTCTGTCATTGTCATTCTACCTGATACTGAAAATATCTGGGATATGTGTAACTGAACAAAATTCATTTGCACATTTGTCTCAGACTCTATTTCTGCAGCCAATGGAGGCCAGACTCTATTTGGTTAACTGTGTACCACATTTTCACCCTTGAGAAAGTGGTTCAACCCGACAGAACTGAACTACAGGGACTAACATGAAATGGGCTAGTTTCAGGAAGAAAAGATAAGGATATTGTTAAAAAAATAAACAAGGGCATTAGAGTACTGCATAAGTTTCAACCACATGCATTAGCTATAGAAGCCACCTTGTAGTCAGTGGAGCTATCTTAGAATCAAGGTAATATCATCCTTTAACTGGCATCACTTTTAACAGGCTTGATGCATATACTGACTGGTGCCTCAAAGGCACCATCTGACATATAAATTATATTTCGATGCTAGGGTTAGAAAAAAATTGCCTCTCTAGTGAAACTGTACTCTACAACTGCAGTTTCATATCTTCTTTCTGTGCAGAATAAAGTTCAACTGGCCCTTCAGATCAGGCCACCCCAGGGCAAGAACTGTAGCAATTTATCTCACCTGGCAATTCCTGATACCTAAGACAAGAATTCTATGATACCATCAATTTATATAGAACTTGAAGCAGTTGCCTGACTTCTAAGATGCTGTTTCATTTTGTAATTACAAAACTGTTTATTACTCCCATTTAGATATAAATAAAAGAAGGCATAATCCAATTAAATGGCTTATACAAATTCATATAATAGTTCACAGTTGAAATCAGAGTCAAGATCTCTAATATCCTGTCAAGTGCTCATTGTATTCTAACTGACACGTTGTTTTCAGCGCCTCATCACTACCTGATGGCATGTAATCATATTTTCGGTTGACATGAAGCTGAAGGGATAACTTTTTTGAATTAGTGAATAAGAATCCAGAAATGTCACGGTAGACTGGGACGATGAGGCAAGTTGTGAATTCAAACAGGATAAATATCAAATCCTGCATAAAGGAATACTGGGTAAGTATATAAGTAGGTTGAGGTATAATTTAACAATAGCAAATGTTAAAAATATATGAGTTTTAGTAAAGTATAATAAATATGGGGGCAAAAATGTGACTTATTGTCAATAATACAAATCTACACTTGGAATGTATTAAGACATTTATATGTTGAAGTTCCTTTCTTTACCAAGCTCATTGGGTTAGGTTTACAGAAGTGAATATGCAATTTATGTCTGGATATATGGCGTCCCCTGAATCGCTTCTAAACTGATCCAGGTAAGAAAAGAAAGTTAAACATCCTCTCTCACCTTTTCGATATCTTACAAGTCTCAAACAACCAAGTTATTAAATATTTTTGTATATTTGAGCTCCAACATATTTAGCTCCTACAGAAAACATTTTCCTTGATTTTCTCTAACCCCAGGGAACTCAAAGTTGTCCCTCTCTGTGTTAGACATTTTGAGGATTGCCTATCCTCATCTAGAGCCATCTACTTCCTCCTGGAATTGTCTGACTCTGATCTATACATGTAAGCCTCCCAGCCATGATGCTGAACAACATTATTCTGCTCCCCCAGCCCCTTAACTCCAAAGGATTAGATGAAGGCACATGACTGCCTTGATATGAGTTGGGGGAAATGGCTACTGTAGTTTGGTGCAAAAGTCATTGCAGTTTTTACCATTAAAAGTGAGCAAAAGAGGGCCAGGCGCAGTGGCTCATGTCTGTAATCCCAGCACTTTGGGAGGCCGAGGTAGCCAGATTACGAGGTGAGGAGTTCAAACCAACTTGGCCAACATGGTGAAAATCCATCTCTATTAAAATAATACAAAAAAGTAGCCAGGTGTGGTGGTGTGTGCCTGTAATCCCAGCTACTCAGGAGGCTGAAGCTGGAGAATCACTGGAACTCAGAAGGTGGAAGCTGTGCTGAGTGGAGATCACACCACTGCACTCCATCCTGGGTGATGGAGTAAGACTTCATCTCAAAAGAAATAAATATATAAATAAATAAATGAATGTGCGCAAAGAGTGAATATATTCTAAACATTTGGAATTGTAACAGAGGGCTGTTTGTTGATCTGAATAAATCTTAAAGAGTCATATGTAAAATTGATCATCAGTAATGTTTACGTAAGCCAGTCTGTAGAGAAAGAAAAGGATAAAACACAAGCAGGAGATATATAGAGGAAAGAAGAAATGAGATGGATACTCAGAAAGAATGAGACTGAGAAAGGGAGAAAGAGATGAATAAGCAGATGATGGGTTTCTCGGAGTTCTAGAAATCCTTATTTCAGTTCTTTGAACCTTGAGTGCATTTCTAACCTATGTTTTCATGAGACACTTCTGAATTTTTATAATTTCTATAATATAAATCCTTTGTTTTGCTTAAACAAAACATACCAACAGCCAAAATCTTACAGGAACTTTACAGATCCTCTAGGCCCAAAGTATCAGCTCAACCCCACAATTCACAGGTAACTCTTACTTGATTTTATAGCTTCTTCATACCTTCAGCTAACTTGGATTTTAAAATGGTTGCAGTCAATATTAGTAAAGACTTAGCAGCATTGACAATATCTACATGTTTAGACAAGGCCTTAAATGATGACTCAAAACAGTGTCACATGCAGAACTGCAAGAGACACTCAGGACTGTCACCATGGAAAAGAGATGACTAGGAAAGGAAAATAACCTGTCTGCAAATAATGTGGTAAAATGTTTAACTTAATGTAACATACGATGATTTTTTTTTCTTAATGTTGATCATTAAATGAAATGAGTTCTTTTGAAATGTAGTCAGTTCCCTGATATTGGAGGTATTTGAACAAATTCTAGAAGCCCTCTTAACAATGTATTTGTAGGAAACACTATGAAAGCATCAAATCAAATGGGTGGTTAGTTGGCTACATCTAAATTGTCTTCCAACTATAAGATTCTATGATTCAATTTATCCTGAAGACCCATAGGAAGCACTGTAAAGTGTAATGTTAGCCTCTGCACGACTAACATCTTGTTTAAATCACAATAAGTAGTACCAGCCAAAACTTTCTGATGGACAAGCATTATGAAAATATGTAAGGCAATAATATTTGCCAATTGTATGACCTGATCCTTAAACAAAGGAGAACGCCCTTTACAATGACATTTCAAGGTAGGCTTTTGTTTAAGATCAACTATGTGAAACAACATTCCTCAGTATAAGGTGCTTTCAACACATGTTCAGTCTTGATGACATCGTATCTGAATGGCGCCTTCAGTTGAATCACCTCACCGTCCTACAAAGCTTTACAACCACATGTTTTCTTATTGTTGCCAAGGTCACAAATTAAGCTCATTAGAAGCTGAAAGTTTTTAAAGTACCTTGTTCCTCCTTTTCAAAACTTTTTATTGTATCATCCAGACATCCTCAGATGGCTTCATTTTTTATAAATTTATAATGTACTTACTGCTATTAGGGCACATTACAACAAAATGATTCAGTTAAAATACAGAAACAATTACTTAATCTCTTTCAGCTGAATGCTCTTATGTTTTAAGTATGCTTCTATTCCAGACAATACTGAGAGTCACAGCCAGGAGAATGACCATGCTGTTTCCCATAACTCCTTTCCTGCAAATACCCAGAGCATATAAGATACCAAGAAGTCTGTCTCCTCTTTCCCCTTTATATATGTTTAACTATGTGTAATGGGCTCAATGGTGGTTCCCAAAAACATATGTCCATATCCTAATCCCCAGAAACTTTGACTATTGCCTTATACAGCAAAAGAGTAAATATCTTGTGTGGCAAAGACATAATTCAATTAAGGATCTTGAGTGGAGGTGATTATCCTGAATTATTCAGGTGGGCCTTATATGCCTTTTTAAGTGTTCTTATGAGAAAGAGGCAAGGAAGAGGAGACAGACAGAAGAGGAGTAGGTAATATAAAGATGCAGGCAGAGACTGGAGTGATGGGTCTTAACCCAGGGAATATCTGTATCTGCCAGAAGCTAGAAAGGAACAGGGTCTCTCCCAGAGCTTCTGAGGAAACACAGCCCTGCTGAGACCCTGATTTCTGATCTCTGAGTCACAATATACCTATTGTCTATCACTGTCCTTGAATGAGGATGAAAGCACTCCAAAAATCAACACTTTCATATTTGTTAAAGAAATGCCCTGAACTGACAATTCATGAAAAGAGATATAAAAATGTCCTTTAAACATTTGACATGGTATTCATCTTCATTCATGATAAGAAAAGTGTAATTAAAACTACTGTAAGATAGTGTTCCTAAATCATCTGACTGGCTAAAATTCAAAAGCTAGACAATCCACTCCATTGGAAAAGCTCTGTCTGACATTGTGGGTGGGAATGGAAAATGGTGCAATTCTTACAGAGGGGATTTTGAAAATATTTAATTAAACTATATATGTATTTGCCCTTCAATCCAGTAGTCCTACTTCTAGAAATTTACCTTGAGGGTATACCTCCAAACACATGAACATTCATTTTTGCAAGTCTATTTATTGCACCATTATTTGTAATTTCAAAATATTTGAAACCACTTAAATCTAGAAGCATAGGAGAGTAGGTAAATTCAATGGAGTACTATGCTATCATTAAAAAATGATGAAAGACTCTGTGAACAGGCATAGTATTGAGTGAAAAAGCAAAATATAAAAGAATATATATGCTATTCTATATATTATGTAAGAATGAACAGTCAGTAAATACACTGCACTTGCTAATCATGACCAAAAAAGCAACACAGGTAGCAAAACCCAGAAAAAATGAAGTTATTAACTACACAGGGTGAGATAGAAGGGATGGGGTAGAAGGACAGAGGAAAGCATGACTGTTCTCTGAGTATACCTTGATGTATAGTTTTTGACTCTGGAAGCATGTTAACATCGCACATAGCCACAAAATTACATAAATAAGAATGAGAAGAAGAAAATAATGCGTGCAAACAGAAACAAATGAGTTTAGTCATATTTTAGATGAACACCATAGTCACATGAAAAGAGTATGAAAGAAAGATCCAATCTAAGTGCAGATGAACAGAATTTCTTACTCAAGACAAAGAAAGTACCCTTGGTCTTGGGTAGAGTGAGGTGTGGGATTTGGAGGCAGAAGTTCAAACCAGTCCTAAACTCTTTTTAGTAGTTTTGTTTATGATAATGGTGTGGGTGAGAAAATCATAAAAATAATTTCAATGTATTATAGGACTGAGCAAATGTGTAAATGATCATATTGGGAGCTAAGATTTTCACTGAGAAAAAAGAACAAATGAAGTGATGATTTCTAAAATAGGCATGTATGTGCATGTCGATGTGCTCACGAATGCAATCATATAAGTATGTATATTCAAGTATGCTCGTATAATACATGTATGTGAACACATCCGTATGTAAACACACTTATACCTACACTGTCTGCTGCAAGGACCCAGAAGCAAGAACTCCCTAATAGCAACAAGCATAGCTTACACCTAGATCTTGGTCTTTACTTCCCACTAAAAGGAACAGGATTTCTTGAATAAATTGTTGATTTCCGGGATTGAGCACAGTGTCAAATAAATAAAAGCAAGTTGCGGGCCTATCAGGAGAGAGGGGCCAACTAAGAGGCTTTCACTGGCCAAATAGGGACACCATGAGCACCAAAATACTCAAACACTGCACTGAATGATAACCTCTTGAAGAAAACTGAAATTGATCTATTCATACTGACAATAAATATATACCACTATATGGATATGGGAAGCATATATAAAAGCAAAATGCTGAGCGTTGAGTGGTAACATTAAGAGATAGGTGAAATTAGAAAATTATGCTGTTAAAATTGGACCAGGAATGAACCCTCCTTAGAGGATAAGATCAGTGGGAAGTTTCAACAGGAAGCAGGATATTTGCATAGTCCTAAAATGACTTCCACAGCTTGTTTAATAGCTGCAAGGGAGAAAGGAAAACAACAGCTCAGTAATTACACAATGGAGAAAGGAGAAATGGGGCAACACCATGACCAGGTGATAAAACTAAGCTATTAATTTTATCATTAACCATTAAAATGAACACCGTTAATGAGGGACTAATGAACATCATGTGGTTCCAGATGGGTAACACAGATGTGTAACAAAAATACCTCCTAGGCAGCATTCCAGTGAGAACGTATAACCACCATCTAGTCAACAAAGATCAAACCAATACTCAATGAGAAATAGTCTATGTTTTAGAAGATAGAAGGAGAGGTCGGATGAGGTGGCTTCCACCTGTAATCTCAGCACTTTGGGAGGCTGAGGCGGGCGGATGACCTTAGGTCAGGAGTTTGAGATCAGCCTGCCCAACATAGCGAAACCCCATCTCTACTAGAAATACAAAAAATTAGCTGGCTGTGGTAGCTGGCGCCTATAATCTCAGCTACACGTGAGGCTGAGGCAAGAGAATTGCTCGAACCCAGGAAGCAGAGGTTGCGATGAGCCGAGATCATGTCATTGCACTCCAGTCTTCTTTTGCAACAAGAGCAAAAAAAACTCCATCTCAAAAAAAAAAAAAAAAAAAAAAAAAGGATATATTTGTCAAAAATATCAATGTCATTAAACATAAAGGAAAACAATGGAAATGCTCCAGATTAAACGCTCAAGAGACATGACTGCTAAATACAATACCTGCTCCTAAACTCATGCTAAAGAATTTACAGGCAAAGAGCCATGATACATAAAATTTACCTTCAAATAGTTCAGAAAAAGATAATTTATGTATACATACACATAGAGAAAGTATGAGAGAGAGGGGAAAAAGCATAAATGATAAAGTAAATGAAGTAAATTATTAAGAATAGGAAAATCTAGTGAAAGTTTATGGATTTCTTTGCACTATCTTAGCAACATTTTACAAGTTAGAAATTACGCCAAATACAAAGTAACAACAAAAAGATACTCTAAAGCAGAAATTCTTTGAATCTCAGAACTGTTTGATGCTGAAATCTGAGTTGTTCCTATTTATTTAACACCTCTAGATAATCAAGATATATCTACACAGTATGCCCCACCCACCGTGCACACACACATGCAGAACCCATAATATCTGAAGCCTCAAAGCGCTTACACCCTAACTGAGGTAATAAAAAATGTCACTTAGTAATAAAATTAACAATTTTGAATCTCAAGTAAACCCTAAGTGAAAGGTACATGTGATAGCAACTACAGGC
This sequence comes from Saimiri boliviensis, assembly GCF_048565385.1. Classification (NCBI taxonomy): domain Eukaryota; kingdom Metazoa; phylum Chordata; class Mammalia; order Primates; family Cebidae; genus Saimiri; species Saimiri boliviensis. The sequence goes on from NC_133468.1 coordinate 17,110,673, forward strand.
TAATTATCTAGTTAAAATTGTACTTTTCATAATTTCTGCTCTTTCTTTTTATATCAAGTTAGTTGCTTTAAAAATTATTATTGCTCTGCTAAGTAACACCACATTTACTTGAAAATCACTACTGAAATATGCTGCCTTTTTCTCTTCTTCAGCTTGAGGAACTCTAGTTTCTGAAACTTGTCTGTCATGCTCTTATTAATCTCCTCCTCCAGGAGTACAATGTGCTGATCAGCTGTCATTTGTGCAGGCCTGGAAACTAACAAGAGATGCTTACCACCATCCTTCTGCTTCTAAGTGTTAGCATTCCTAATATAGGATTCAAATTATGAATTTTGGCTTCATTTGACTGGATTTTTTTTTCCATCAAATCATAGGGTCTTCACTCATAAGCTACATTTTTCAGTACAGCAGGCAACTTGGTAATATGAGCTGATAAAATTTTATTTATCTACTAATTATGCTCCTATGTTTATTATATAGAATTTTATTATACTTATCAGTATAGGGTTTAGAGGATTCTCCTTCCACAGGAACATTAAAGACTCATCAGTTAAATTAAAATTTGACCCAAAACACTTTAGCATAAACTATCATTGCCTGACTTTCCTCTATTCATAAAATGGAATAATTTAAAGAGTAGTTCCTGTTTTGGTTTACAGATGTTATTTATTTTTTCTTAATTAGAATAGTAGAAAAATAACAGTATCTTTAATGACAGCTGACTCAAGAAATATACATGATGCTGGGAAAGAAACCAATTATCTATTTTAATTAATGCATCAGTACTAATGAATAATCTAGAGGAAGTTTAAATTATTTTATTATAGTCATGTTAAGGTTGTAAACTTTTAAGAGTCAACCACGGCTACAATAATTTGACAACAGTTCAAATATTTGTCAACAAAATATGTGAAACATTCTAATATACTAGGTTTCACATGAGTTTACAAGAACCCTCTTTATTTTTTAAATTTTTATTTGTAGAAATTTTGTACAAATTTTATTTGTAGAAATTATAAATCTTTTAATTCCTTCTGAATCCTTCCTTCCTTCCTTCTTTCCTTCCTTTTTTCTTGATGAGGCTAATGAGTAATCATTCCTTATTGATTCTTCATTATGCCTAAAATAAGTGTAGAAAGTCTGATATTTTAATTCACTCTTCAGAAAGATGCAGAAATCTGTTTGCTGTTCCCCACTCATCACTCTTTTTAACTATATTATTTTCTTTCTTTGTCATCCTCTTCCTTTATTATGGTGGTAAACATGGGCATCAAAGAGTGATCTTTTACTCATTCTTCTATTAATTTACTCATTAATTCATTCATGCAATTTATTTATTAATGCATTTATTCATTACACCATGTTCCAGGCACAATCAAGGTTAAACATAAAATCCTAAAAAGAAGTGTGCTTGTTTGTGTTTTAAGTACCCTACCCTGAGTCTTCCAATTAGAGGTAGCATCTGGTTTTTGATTTCAGGTTTGTTTGTAGCCAGCTAGGATAATCTGTTTAAAATGTACAAAGGGATGAACTAGAAAGAACAATTAAATATGTTCATTGCTAATGAATTATTTTCATGCTGGGTGAGCCCATAAAAAAGTAATGAGAGTTACACAATGGGGTGATCTTAGGCACTATCCAATTCCCCATTTCAGGTTTACCCACTGGCTGAAAACGAATCCAAATGGATTCATCAGTATCAAGTCTACTAGCTAGCATTTGCCATGTAGAATATATTTTTACTGTCAAGTATAATGAGTTATTACTAATGGCAGGTAGTTCCCGGAAACAGCTGGTAGCATTTATCTAGTGTAAGAAAGGTATAAATGAGTTCTATGGCAATCTGTACTGGCAGCAGGAAGAGATAAAGAAGAAGGCAGAAGGCATAGACCACCTGAAGGTGGGGAGATGCAATATATGGTTTAAAGGTTCAGGAAGGCACATTTTATTTCATATATTTGCTTTGAGTCACCTGGTACAGAAAGTTTTCTGTAGATTTTCAGATAAAGATGGAGAAGTATGTTTCTTGGTTTAAAAAACCTGATAAGCGATATCCAGAATTTACAAAGAACTAAAACAGATTTACAAGAAAAAAACAAACAAGCCCATTCAAAAGTGGGTGAAGGATATGAACAGACACTTTACAAAAGAAGACATACATGAGGCCAACAAACATATGAAAAAATGCTCACATCACTGGTCATTAGAGAAATGCAAATCAAAACTACATTGAGATATCATCTCATGCCAGTTAGAATGGTGATCATTAAAAAATCTGGGGATAATCGATGCTAGAAAGGATGTGGAGAATAGGAACCCTTTTACACTGTTGGTGGGAGTATAGATTAGTTCAATCATTGTGGAAGACAGTGTGGCAATTCCTCAAGGACCTAGAAATAGAAATTCCATTTGACCCAGCAATCCCATTACTGGGTATATATCCAGAGGATTATAAATCATTCTACTATAAGGACACATGCACACAAATGTTCTTTGCAGCACAGTTTACAATAGCAAAGACCTGGAACCAACTCAAATGCCCATCAATGATAGACTGGACAGGGAAAATGTGGCACATATACACCATGGAATATTATGCAACCATCAAAAATGATGAGTTTGTGTCCTTTGTAGGGACATGGATGAACCTGGAAACCATCATTCTCAGCAAACTGACACAAGAACAGAAAATCAAACATTGCATGTTCTCATTCATAGGTGGGTGTTGAACAATGAGAACACATGGACACAGGGAGGGGAGCATCACACACTGGGGTCTGTTGGGAGGAAACGGGAGGGACAGCGGGGCGTGGGGAGTTGGGGAGACATAGCATGGGGAGAAATGCCAGATATAGGTGAAGGGGAGGAAGGCAGCAAATCACACTGCCATGTGTGTACCTATGCAACAATCTTGAATGTTTTTCACATGTACCCCAAAACCTAAAATGCAATTTAAAAAAAGAAAAGAAGGCTGGGTGCAGTGGCTCAAGCCTGTAATCCCAGCACTTTGGGAGGCCGAGGCAGGTGGATCACGAGGTCAAGAGATCGAGACCATCCTGGTCAACACGGTGAAACTCCGTCTCTACTAAAAATACAAAAAATCAGTTGGGGTATGGTGGCGCATGCCTGTAATCCCAGCTACTCAGGAGGCTGACGCAGGAGAATTGCCTGAAACCAGGAGGCAGAGGTTGCGGTGAGCCGAGATCGCGCCATTGCACTCCAGCCTGGGTAACAAGAGTGAAACTCTGTCTTAAAAAAAAAGAAAAGAAAAGAAAAAACCTGATAAATAAAACTTTTTCAGGAATTTTCCAGAATATCTAGTTAAAGACAGTTTCTTACTGCAGATTTCATAGCTCCATTTCACAATTGAACCTTTGATTTATATTCTTTTAAATTTTATGCTGAAAGTACAGAGATCAGCAACTTTTAAAAACTTGAAGATAACCAGTACGCTACAGCAAATTGTGTCTTCTGTGGCCTTTATGTTGACTTCCTCAACAGAGTGCAATTTTATTAAGAATGTTTTTACTCATATTTGCTTCCCAAGGATCCAAGTGTCCTACCAGTTTGATTATCAATTTTGAGTGGATTATTCAGTTGTCAACCACTTTTCTACTCTTTATAGTAATTTAGTAACCAATTACTACATTAATATACTAATCATGTAACTGCCCAGTGAGTTCACTTTGTCCACTGCCTACACAGAGCTGATTTATCAAGACAAGGGAATTGTAACAGAGAAAGGGTAAATCATGCAGAGCCAGCTGTGTGGGAGACTGGGATTTTATTGTTACTTAAATCAGTCTCCATGAGTATTCTGGGAGCAGTGATTTTACAGACAACTTCATGAGTGGGGGAAGCCAGTGAGTTGGAAGTTCTAATTGGTCAGAGATGAAATCATAGGGAGTAGAGGCTGTCTTTTTGTGCTGAGTCAGTTCCTGGTTGGGGACCACAAGATCAGATGAGCCAGTTTATCAATCTTGGTGCTGCCAGTTGATCCATCAAGTGCAGGGTCTGCAAAATATCTCAAGCACTGATTTTAGGAGCAGCTTAGGGACAGTCAGAATCTTGTAGCCTTTAACTGCATGACCCCTAAACCATAATTTCTAATCTTGTGGCTAATGTTAGTCCTACAAGGGCAATCCAGTCGCCAGGCAAGGAGGAGGTTTGCTTTGTGAAAGGGCTGTTATTGTCTTTGTTTAAAACTATAAGCCATAAACAAAGTTTCTCCCAAAGTTAGTTCACCCTATACCCAGGAATGAACAAGGAAAGCTTGGAGGTTAGAATGGAGTCAGTTAAGTCAGATCTCCTTCACTGTCTCACTCATAATTTTGCAATGGTGGTTTCAATCATATGGGCCAAGTTTAGTCATCAAAGAATTACTTAGGAGTCACATTTATCGGTTGTGTGTAGAGTTCTCATGTCATGATTTCCTACGGTAACTTTATGTTTCTGATATTAAGGAAATTCCAGAGAATATTTTAAGACCTAATCACTGTCATGACTTACAGGATGTGAATGGTAAAGTTTCTTTACACAAGCCTTTATTACCTACCTCCTGCTTATGTCCTTTAAAAAAAAAAAAAAAAAAAAAAAAAGATGGGGTTTCACCACGTTGGCCAGTCTGGTCTTGAACTCCTGACCTCAGGTGATCCACCCACCTCAGCCTCCCAAAGTGCTAGGATTACAGGCGTGAGTCACCGTGCCTGGCCTGCTTAGGTCTTTATGTAGCATCTTTGGTATGGGGCTGTGGTAGCATGATGTAATAGCAATGAGGAAAACATGGTGTGATGGTTATATTTATGTGTCAAATTGACTGGGCCATGGCGTGTCCACAAATTAGTTAAATATTATTCTGGGTGTGTCTGTGAGAGTGCTACAGGTTGAGATTAACATTTGAATGGGTAGGCTGAGTTTAAGCACATTGCTCTCCCTAAGGTCCCTGGGCCCTTCTCCAGTCAATTGAAGGCTTGATGAGAACAAAAAAGCTGAACTGCTTATGATAAGGGAGAACTACCCCATCAGACTGTCTTCTAGCTGGCACATTAGTTCTTTTCCTGCCTTTAAACTCAAGCTGGATTATCAATCCTTCCTGGGTCTCAAACTATCAGTCTTCAGACTCAAACTACATCATTAATGCTCCTAGTTCCCAGCTTGCCAATTGCAGATTTGGAGACTTGCCAGCTTCTATAATGACATGAGCCAATTTCTTCTTTTATATATTCTATATGTGTACAATATATACAATTTTGTTGTATAGATGTATATACTGTACATGAGACAGGGTCATATATACATTTACACACATGAAGGCATACCTTGCTTTATTGTATTTCACATATACTACATTTCTTCCAGATTAAAGATTTATGGCAATCCTTCAACAAGCAAGTATATCATTCCAACAGTATGTGCTGTGTCCCTGTGTCACATTTTGATCATTCTCACAATACTTCAACTTTTTCATTATTGTTATATCTGTTACGGTGATCAGTGATCTTTGATGTTATTATCTTAATTGTTTTTGCACACCCCAAACAATGCATACATAACACAGTGAACTCAATTGATAAAAGTTGTATGTATTCTGACTGTTCTACCAATCAGCCATTCCTTTATCTCTCTCAATCTTCTTGAGCCTCCCTCTTCCCTCAGACACAATAGTATTATAATTGGGCAAGATAGTAATCCTACAATGGCTTCTAAGTGTTCAAGTCAAAAGATACATAGCATACCTCACAATTTAACCAAAAAGCTAGAAATGATTAATCTTAGAGAGGAAGCCATGTTGAAATCTGAAACAAGCTGAAAACTAAATCTCTTGTACCAATTAGCCAAGTTGTAAATGCAAAGAAAAAGTTCTTGAAGGAAATGTAAATTTCTATTCCACTGAACACACAAATGATAAGAAAGCAAAACAGCCTTATTGCTGATATTGAGAAAGTTTGAATGGTCTGGTTAGAAGATCAAACCAACCACAACATTCCCTAAGTCAAAACTTAATCCGGAGATAGGCCTTAACTCTCTTCAATTCTATGAAGGCTGAGAGAGGTGAGGAAATGGCAGAAAAAAGTTTAAAGCAAGCAAAAATTGGGTCATGCAGTTTAACGAAAGAAGACATCTCCATAAACTGAAATTACAAGGTGAAGCAGCAAGGGCTGATGCAGAAGCTGCAGCAAGTTACCCAGAAGATCTAGCTAAGATAATTGATGAAGGTGGCTACAGGAATCTGGGAATCAAATGGCTTTCAGTGTAGACAAAACAGCCTTCTATTGGAAGAAGATAACATGTAGGACTTTCATAGGTAGAAGGGAGAAGTCAACGCCTGGCTTCAATACTTCAAAGGAGAGAAGGAGAGGCTGACTCTCTTGTTAGGAGCTTATCCAGCTGATGACTTTCAACTGAAGACAGAACTCATTTACCATTCTGAAAGTCCTAGAGCCTTTAAAATGATCATAAATCTACTCTGTCTATGCTCTATAAATACAAAAACAAAGCTGAAATGAGAGCACATCTCTACAGAATGGTTTACTGAACATTATAAGCCTAATGTTGAGAACAACTGCTCAAAAAAAAAAAAAAAAGGAAAGAAAAAAAGAGTTATTTCAAAACATTATTGCTCATTGACAATGTACCTAAGAGCTCTGATTGAAATGCACAAGGAGATTAATGTTGTTTCCATGCCTATGAACACAACGTACATTCTGTAGCCTATGGATCAAGAAGTAATTTTGACCTTCAAGTCTCATTATTAAAGAAATATGTTTTGTAAGGCTATAGCTGTCATAGAATATGCTTTCTCTCATGGATCTGGGCAAAGAAAATTAAGAACCTTCTGAAAAGGATTTAGCATTCTAGATATTATTAAGAACATTGTGATTCATGAGAGGAGATCCAAATATCAACATTAACAGGAATTAGAAACAAGTTGATTTCCACCCTCATGAATGACTTTGAAGAATTCAAGACTTCTTTGGAGAAAGTTACTGCAAATTTGGTGAAAATAGCAAGAGAACTAGAATTAGAAGTGAAGTCTGAAGATGTGACTGAATTCCTGCAATCTCATCATGAAACTTTAATGAATGAGGTAGTGCTTCTTAGGTGTTTGCAAAGAAAGTGGTTTCCGGAGATGGAATCTACTCCTAGTAAAGATGCTATAAACATTGTTGAAACGGTAATAAAGGGTTTAAACTATCCTGTAAACTTAGCTGCAGAAGCAGTGGCAGGGTTCAAGAGGATTGACTCCAATTTTGAAAGAAGTTCTACCATGGGTAAAATGCTATCAAACAGCATGACATGCTTCAGAGAAATCTTTTGCGAAAAGAAGAGACCATTGATGTGACAAACCTCATTGTTCTTTTAAAAAATTGCGACAGCCATCCCAATTTTTAGCAACCCCCATCCTGATTAGTAAGCAGCTATCAACATTGAGTCAAGACACCCTCCACCAGCAAAAAATTTACAACTTGCTGAAGGCTCAGATGATACTGCATGCTAGCAATAAAGATTTTTAAAAATTTAAGTTATATACATTTTTTAAACATAGTGTCATTGCAACCTTAGTATAGTGTAACATCACTTTTATATATGCTGGGAAACCAAAAAATGTGTGTAACTCTGTCAGTTGCCCCCTTTATTGCAATATTTGCTTTATTGGGATGATATAAAAACAAAAGTACAATATCTTTAACGTATGACTGATGTATATAATATCTATATATATTTTTATATAAATATATATAAAATCTCTTACTGATTGCTCTTTCTCTAGAGAACTGTGATACACACAATAGCTTCTAGGAATAGTGAATTTGATAAAAAAACGTATTTCCACTGAATTGTCTAAATACCTATAGACACCTACATTAACTAATTTTTTAATAAATCACAATGTCTAGCACATAAAGCCTAATAAATATTGGTTAAATGAGTAATCCATTAATTGTGTTAATAATGTATATTGTTGTTAATATGTTGTATTATGTTAATGACGCATATAAGAAAGTATATATAATGTTAACTAGACATAAGAAAACTGTGTGTTCAAACTGTTGGAAAAGTGATCTTCTTGAAATTGGGAAGATAAATAATTTCTGTCTTGAAACTTCATTTGTTTTTCTCCCTAACACATATATTTTTAAAGGTCTTTCATTAACTTACAATGCGGTTTTTGTGGTTTTAGCAAACCACGCATGCAGTATCTCAGTCTTCTTATTCATAAAATGAGTAAGTTGAAGATTTTTCTATATCTTTCAAAGATTTCAGTTAGAATCTGTCATATAATATTCAGTGAATATAATATTGAAGGGGGAGAATGAAGAAAAATACATTTATTAATAATTAATCCTAATTTTATTTTACTTTTTAGATGTCTGCTGGAAATCACTGACACTTTAAATATTCTCCATGTCTTTTGAAAATTGAATAGTGAAAAATAAAATATCTAGTGATGTTTCATTCAGTATCACTATTTTTCAATTATATATTACTAGTGTCAATTTCACTTCTACATTTTAACTGTGTATATTTTCCTTTTTTAAAGAGTAAAATAAATAAATAAATAAATAAATAAACAGGAGTTGCAATTTCTTGCCTACGATAAAATAGACTAAAGCAACAAAGATCAAAAGAGACAAAGAAGGACATTACATAATGGTAAAAGGATCAATGCAACAAGAAGAGCTAACGATCCTAAATATACACACACCCAGTACAGGAGCATCCAGATACATAAGGCAAGTTCTTAATGACTTATAAAGAGACTTAGACTCCCACACAACAATAGTGGGAGACTTTAACATCACATTGTCAATATTAGACAGACCAACGAGACAGAAAATTAACAAGGATATCCAGGACTTGAACTCAAACCCAGAAAAAGTTAACTTAATAAACATTTATAGAACTCTCCACCCCAAATCCACAAAACATACATTCTTATCAGCACCCCATCACACCTACTCTAAAGGTGACTAAATAATTAGAAGTAAATCACTCCTCAGTAATTGCATAGCATTTCACAGGTTTAAATGAAATATTGGTTGGCTGCTTGTTTGTTATTTTCCTCCCTTACTCCTTCCTGTCTCCATTGTTAAGCACAGTTATTGGCATAAAAGAGGTTTTTAATACCCATTTTTGACTACATGCTAGCCTGGGCAATAAAGCAAGACTCCTGTTCTCTCTCCCTCTTTCTCTTCCTCTTTCTTTCTCTCTTTCATTCTTTTTTCTTTCTTTCTCTTTTTTTCTTTTTCTTTTCTTCTTTCTCCCCACCCCCCCAATTTTTTTTTTTTAATTTTTGAGATGGAATCTCACTCCCTCTGTCACCAAGGCTGGATGGAGTACAGTGGCATGATCTTGGCTCGCTGCAACCTTTGTCTCCCAGATTCACGTACTTCTCTGGCCTGAGCCTCACAAGTAGCTGGAATTATGGGCACCCACCACCACACCTGTCTAATTGTTATATTTTTAGTAGAGATGGGGTTTCACCATGTTGTCCAGGTTGGTCTCAAACTCCCAACCTCAAGTGATCTGCTTCCTGTGGTCTCCCAAAGTGCTGGAATTACAGGTATGAACCACTGTACCTGGCCTTAACTGTGTATATTTTCTTTCTTTTTACTTTTTAATACCAGTAGATCAATTTGTCTTCTTAGTTTTACATTTTAGTTAATGTTATAACACCTCTTAATAAAACAAGTTACCAAGTTCAGAAAGATTATTACACACTGTTTTTTCCTAATTTCATGCATGTATTTTGGATTAGCAAATTAGGTACATTTTTTTAATATTAAAACTAATTTTTCCCCTTTTCCCTTTACTTTGTATAAAAACCTTAAATGAGATGCATTTAAGATTGTCTTCCATACTTCCACAGAATGCAATTCAATTTTATAGTGTATATGTCTTTAATAACATAAGTCCACTAAAAAGTATTATGTGAAATTAACATATCTTTCTCAGTTCCCTTTATTTTTTGTTTTCTTATGAAACTATTACAAGCAGGAGAGAAAGAGAGAAAAGGAGAGAATAAAGCGAAAGAAGGGAGAGGAGATTCAAAGATTTTTCCGTGTCTATAAAGCTATCTCTTTTTGTGTATGCACATGATATACAAACACATATGCACACATTCTATCTAGCAAAAATAAAACAGATTCTGAAAAATGTTAAAGAACAGTTCTTTATACTAATAACACTAATATTATTAGAAAGTTTGGCTTGTTTTAATTTAGTAAATTAACTGTAACACAATCACAAAAATAGAGAAACATATTCAGAAAATATTTAAAGACTATAGTATGATACCTTATGGGAAAACAGTAAATATTAGGTTGGTGCAAAAGCAATTGAGATTTTTGCCATTAAAAATTATGACAGGGACCACATCACTTTTGCACCAACCAAATACTTCAACAGTAAATTAGGTACAAGAAAAATAAATGATACATAAAAGATAAAAATGAACATAGAATAAGAAATAGATCTGAATACAAACATTGAGAGGGATCATAAACTGATGGGGCTGTGAGACTTGGATTACCATTTTGGTGTATAATGTGCCCATGTTTATCAAACTAAAATATAAATGATCTAGATGTTACAATTTTATGCATAGGAAATTATTTCTAAAGGGTTAAAAATAAAGTGGAGTTATGCATGAAGATGTAATTTTGTTATACAAGTGTCAGAATATTATTGATAATAGCAAAATAGATATGACTTTAAAATATCAAATTTTATGATTTTTTAAAATAAAATGCCAAATATTGCACCGCCAACTAAAAAGTGTACTTTATAACAAAATATTTAACAACATAGGGGTTTGAATAATTTAGGTATTTCAATAAAATATAGACTTTAAATATAAAAGTTGTACTCATAATCTTCAAAAAGGCAATCTAATATTTATATATACACACATTTATGAGGGTAAATTAAAAAGGTAGAGATGTTTCATGTCAGATAATGTTGATATTGATAAGATTATGAGTGTTTTTTCTTCCATTGGGTATTCAATTTTTTTCTTCATTAAAATTTATAGTTATTTATCAAGAGAATATCTCATTTAAGAAAAAGGGGATTATTATAGACTTTTTTTTTTTTTTGAGACGGAGTCTCACTTTGTTGCCAGGTGCCAGGCTGGAGTGCAGTGGCCCAATCTCGGCTCACTGCAACCTCCGCCTCCCAGGTTCAAGCAACTCTCCTGCCTCAGCCTCCTGAGCAGCTGGGACTACAGGTGCATGCCACCACACCCGGCTAATTTTTGTATTTTTCAGTAGAGACGGGGTTTCACCATATTGGCCAGGATGATCTCGATCTCTTGACCTCGTGATCCGCTTGCCTCGGCCTCCCAAAGTGCTGGGATTACAGGCGTGAGCCACCGTATTATAGACTTTTAAATGTTCTCTCTCACTTTAATATCCTTCATTTTTCACTATGTTATAGTGAAAGATGCTAGACCTCTCCGTTCTAGAAAATTTCATATTCTTCATTATACAGTGATTTGGGCATCTGAGAGTCTTCAGGATTTTATTAACAACACATCCTAATTATTTATTCACTATCCCATTGGAACCAGATTGCATGGTAACTGGTTACTAATAATACGATCTGACTTTTCCATAAGGGAATAACTTTGTAAAAAGTGCTTATGAGAGAAAGTACAATCCATATGATTAAAAAAAAAATCACTTAGCCAATTTATCCTTAGATAATGATTACCTATAAGATAGAAAGTGTAAAAGAGGAGTTATGGGTGATATCATGTTTTAACATTTTTGTCCCATGATAGCATAATACACTAAAAAAGAAAAAGAAAATAAAAACACAAAGAAGCTTTCGATTGCAATTTTATTTTAAGTCATTGAGATGGCATCTTTAGATGGTTCCATTTTACAAAATAATGATTCTCTCCAAATGGTAGTGAAATGAGATTGTCTAACTTTTACTAGGATGTTGTCAAACAGGAATAAAAGTCTTGATGCAAAATAAAATTGGAAAAGATCCTGGCATTAAAACAATCTGGTAAATACATAGAGAAAAAAATTTTTAGTTCCTGCTTTCCTCTAATTAGTACACTTTCTTTAGCAGTTAGAGAATGGAGAAAACATATTTGCTATATTGGTGTGTCTCAAACTAATTCTTACTGAAGAAAACTGTCTAATAATCCTTTATAGGAAAAAAAGTAAACTTTTGAGAGTGTGGAGGGAATTTGGTTACTTCTAGGCTGCATTTTGCATGGATAATATGGGGGTAAAACTGAAGTATGTCTGTGTCATACTTCTCAAGCAAAACATAAGTAGCTTTGTATCTATTTTTGTTTTCAGCTCAAATAATTTGGAAGTTGATTGAACATCGTCAAGCAATAGTCAGAGCAACACACACATACACACATGCACACACACATTTGCACACATAGATCTCACACAAAATCAGCCTAAAGACTGGCAGTTTGGAAACATAGAGACTTATTTCCCTGCCATAGAATCCAGATCTGCTCTGTAAATAAAAGATCAAGAGACAAGAAAGCTACCAAACATAGCTCCAATAAGAACACTTCATAGAGAAATTCGAATCTTCCAGAAAATATTATGTCACACATTTTCATTATTCCTATAGAAGTACAAAATGGTCTTATTTATTCTGAAGCACCATTGACACTCTTGCAATTTTGAAGAATACATTTGAAAGGTGGAAAAAATGTTAATTTCCTCCCGAAATTTAACAAATTTAAAGTTCTTTCCTCATCAAGTAAAGTAAGATTATCTCCTCTGGATTGAGTACCTATGTGGACTTAGTTAACAGTGTGTAAGAGAAATATAAGACATCCCCTCTCTGTTTCTTAGATATTTTACTTAAGAGGTGGAACTGACACCAAATGATAAGATAATGATACAAATAAAATAAAATCAATGGCCAAATTATGTGGTACAGAGGAAAAGCACTTTGGTTCTACATGTTGCTTTCAAAACATCATAAAGATAGGAGAGAGGAAAAAGAGGCAAGGGTGAGGGTGGAGGCATGCAAGGAGCTTTGCTTAAATGCATACAGGAAGGTTACTTTCTATGAGGATCCCATAAAAACTATCATTTCCTTCACGCTAACACCTTCGTACCCTTTGGTACAGAGATGTTTTCGAGCATTTAAGGACAGAGAGCAGAAGAAATGCCGGACATTTAAAAAAATTATTTTAGAGTAAGAATTTATTTTAAAGACGATTCTCAGGAAATTCCTGGCTTGTCCAGGTGCCTTGGGTTCTGTTCCAGAGCCACTTTTTGCTTTTCAAATGCTGTTTAGGAGCAAGTCCCCACATGCCACCAGGCACTCCTCCTGTTGACAATTTTGACCTTTATTAATTCAGGTCTACTCAATCTCCACCACTGATCTGTCAATGCTGACACCTTGTCACACTCTAATTTTGCAGAGAGAATGCTGAAAGAGTTCACAGGCCATCACACTGGTTGACTTGATACCAGGGAGAAAATAATAATAATAAAAAAATCCAGGACAAACTTCATGCCCTTTCTACATTCAAACACAGACTAAATTGAGGTTGCACTGAGGATTACTCATGTGTCCCCAAGAGTTCTCAAGATGAATACCAGACTTACTATGGGAATAGTTATACTATTCATATGCTTATATAAATTGGTTTTCATGAGTAAATTTCCTGGTTTGCCCTTTTCGACTGAAATATGTCCCTTGTTGCGGGAAAATGCAATAAAGCAATGCAGTGTGTTTTTTAATCTTTGGAAAGTTGAAAAGGTTACATGCTGTGTGTGAGTTTTCTATTCTCAGAATATACATACACATTCCATGAAACAAAACAACAACAAAAAAATCAGTATAATTTAACAGATCCCTGTGTCTTTTTTTTTAATCCCTACACTGTTGTTTTCTGGGAAAGAATGCGTAAAAGTAATTTTGCAGAGAAGCGGCAGTTTGTTTTTGTAAATTTCAATTGGCAATCATGACCTTAAGTCTTTTCTATGAAGAAAAACTAAAAATAAGAGGTGTGCACCTTTGAGATTAAGTTATTACATTACAGCATTCAGGCTCAGTGCTGTTTAACCAATAAAGTAAACTGCAACTTGCTGACATTTACTTAAAACTTAGGTATTTTGCTTCACCATTTCTCTACCCCATTAGCCACAATACGATTATTGTAAAATATACATCTCTTACTAATTATACTATTATTAGGTTTAGTATTCTGACTTATTTTATAGTAATGTTAATGTTTAATTTGAATCAACCGATTTTAGTCACTTTCCTTAAAAGCAGCCAACACAGGGACTAGACCATGGAACATATAGAGCTCCTCTGCACAGGGCAAACTGGCTTCAGAGGGGTTACATCATTAAATGTGAGAATTAGAAACAGCCTTGAAAAAAATTCCCTCATTCAACAGACGTAAATATCAGAGACATTATCTAAGTCATGCAGGTTGCATAGCAGGCAGGAGGCAGGACCAAATTCCCTAGGTCTGGAGTCTTCAGCTTTACTTTCTAAACAGCTGCTTGCAATATTAATCCTGAGCTAATTACAGGTGCAAAACCAAAAAGAAATAAAAAAAAAACAGAACCTCATGTACTCTGAGTTCATTAATAATGTTTAAAAAATATTTCCAGCAGTCATTAAGTTAATCTTGCTTTACAATAAAATTTAGAAATAACTTCTTTTCATCTTAAGTACTTAATTATAACTTATTTGTTAGAAATCATTTTAGTTATTTACAATTTATTGAAGTTTGAAATAGGGTTACTTATTTAAGAAACTAAATATAGAGGTCAGGTGTCGTGGCTCATGACTGTAATCCCAGCACTTTGGGAGGCTGAGGTGGGTAGATCACATGAGGTCAGCAGTAAGAGACCAGCCTGGCCAGCATGGCGGAACCCCGTCTCTACTAAAAATACAGAAGAATTTTCCAGGTGTGGTGGCACACATCTATAATCCCAGCTACCCCGACGGCTGAGGCAGAATCGCTTGAACGATTGGAAGGTAGAGGTTGCAGTGAGCCGAGATTGTGTCACTGCATTCCAGCCTGGGTTACAAGAATGAAACTTCATCTCCAAAAAAAGAAAAAACTAAACACTTCCTTTTGAAATGAAAATAAAAGGCTTCGCATTTTAAAGCTGAGGGGTGTAGATAAAAAACGGTCACTACTACATCTTTTACATCTTTTATCCCCCTTCACCTCTACATATGGGAAAAAGAAAACTGGGCAAAAGGGAAGGTCAGTGGATGATCACAGACATTTGCTGAGGAAGGTTGTACCATGTGCCAGGCCTATGCTAGGAAGAACTTTACATTTTATCTCTCACTCGATTCTTGGTTCCTTTACTCAGGCAGAAATTATTTACTTAACATGTATGAGCAAGAGTCCTAATATGTAAATTCTGCTTCAGAGACAAAAACTTTTTTGTAAATGCAATCTGCCCTAAAAAATAAATAATTGTATATGTATTCGGAGTGCCTTTAAAAAAACAGGGATCCTGCTTGAACCCAGGAGGTGGAGGTTGGAGTGAGCCAAGATTCCAATTTTCTTTTTTATTGTATTTCACACAGGGCTCTGAAAACAGAAGTACTGATGTATGTTTTGGTAATAATTTATATGAGAAAATAGAATCTGACCTGAGAATGTGCATGCTAGGTTGCATAAAAGCATATTGTATATTTCCAAATATCTTTGATGTAAATAAAAATTACACATACGGCATATGTATTCTTTCACTTGAAGACTCCCACAACCTTCCTATGGGACTCTTTCAGCGGAACACATTGCCCCAAATTTTTCAACATAAATATATACGTATATTTCAGGGGCAGGGTTATTACAAGAAAACAAAGAATAGTTGCCAAAAAAAAGGTGTCCATTGTCAAGTATTCTCAACCTCCTAGTAGTCTTATATTTACATGCAGATATTTAAGCTGTTAATCTCAAATCATTATTATTTTTTCACTAAAGCAATCTTCTAAGTAAGTTTGACAGATGATTTCTTTCATAAATATTAAAGACTAATATTTATTTGAGATTACTGAATTTTGCCTAATTATTTATTCACATGCAGACTGATATACTTTGGATGTTTGTCCCCACCCAAATTTCATGATAAATTGTAATTTCCGATGTTGGAGGTGGGGCCTGATGGGAGGTGTTTGGATCATGAGGGTGGTTCCCTCATGAACAGCTGGGGCTATTCCCTTGGTGTTAAGTGAGCTCCCACTCTAAGTTCATACAAGATCTGGTTGCTTAAGTTTTTGGCCTCTTCCCTGATTCTTTCTTTCTTGTTCCTGCTTTGATTATGTGATGTGCCTGCTCCCTCTTCACCTTCTGCCAGAACTGTCAGCTTCCTGAGGCCTCCCTAGAAACCAAGCAGATGCCAACACCATGCTTCCTGTACAACCTGCAGAACCATGAGCCAATTAAACCTCTATTCTTTATAAATTACACAGCCTTAGGCATTTCTTTATGCAATGCAAGCATGGCCTAATACAGAAAATTGGCACCAAGGAGTGGGGCATTGCTATAAAGGTACCTGAAAATGTGGGAACAGCTTTGGAACTGGGTAACAGGCAGAGGTTAGAAGAATTTGAAGACAGGAAAATGAGCACAAGTTTGGAACTTCTTGGAGACTGGTTAAATAGTTGTGACCAAAATGCTTTTATGGATAATGAAGTACAGGCTAATGAGGTCTCAGATGGAAATGAGGATCTTATTGGAAACTGGAGCTGAGGTCACATGTGTTACATGGCTTAGTAAAGAGTTTGGCTCCATTCTGTTCATGCCCTAGGGATCTGTGGAAGTTTAAACTTCAGAGTGGTGATTTAGGTTATCCAGAAGAAATTTCTAAGCAGCAAAGGATTCAAGAAATGGCCTGACTGCTTCCAACAACCAACACTCAGATGTGAGAGCAAAGAAATGACCTAAAGTTGAAACATACATTTAAAAGGAAAGTAGAGCATAAAAATTTAGTAAACTTGCAGCCTGGCCATGTGGCAGAGAAATAAAGTAAGACAATGGGAAAAAGACCTTGAAGACATTCTAGAGAACTTGATGGTGGCTCCTCTCATTATAGGCTTAGAGGTCTAGGAGAAACAAATGACTTCATGAGTCAGGACCAGGCCCCTGCTGCCCTGTGCAGCCTCAAGATACGGCTTCCCACATTCTAGCTGCTCAAGCTCTAGCTGGGGCTCAAGGGGGCCCAGGACAGCTCAAGCTGCCACTTTAAAGAAGTCAAGTCATAGCCTTGGCAGCTTCCACATAGTGTTAAACCCGTGGTCACACAGAGTGTAAGAGTGGAGCCTGGCCAGCCTCGGCACAGATTTTAGAGAATGTATGAGAGAACCGGGTGCTCAGGCAGAATCATGCTGCAGGGCCAGACTCCTCAAAGAAAACCTCTACTAGGACAGTGTGGAGGGGAAATGTCGGGTTGGAACCCAACACAAAGTCCCCACTATGGCACTGCCTTTGGGAACTATTGGAAGTGGGCCACCATCATCCAGACCCCACAACAGCAGATCCACCAGCAGCTTGCACCATCAGCATGAAAAAGTGGCAGATACTCAACACCAACCCATGAGAGCAGCTGCTGAACCCTACAAAGCCACAGAAGCACAGCTGCCCAAGGCTTAGGAGCCTACCCCTTGTAGCAGCATGCCCTGCATGCAGCATATAAAGTCAAAGGAGACTGTTTATTATTATTATTATTATTATTATTATTATTATTATTATTATTTTCAAGATGGAGTCTTGTTCTGTCATCCAGGCTGGAGTGCAGTGGAATGGGTTGGCTCACTACAACCTCCACTTCCCTGGTTCATGTGATTCTCCTGCCTCAGCCTCCCAGGTAGCTGGGATTACAGGCACCCACCATCACATCTGGCTAACTTTTGTATTTTTAGTAGAGGCAGGGTTACACCATGTTGACCAGGCTCGTCTCGAACTCTTGACCTTGTGATCTGCCCGACTTGGCCTCCCAAAGTGCTGGGATTACTGATGTGAGCCACTGTACCCAGCCCTCAAAGGAGATTATTTTGGAGCATTAAGATTTAATGACTACCATGCTGGGTTTTGAACTTGTGTGGATCCAATAGCCTTTTTCTTTCAGCCAGTTTCTCCCTTTTAGAATGGCAATGTTTACGAAATGCCTGTACCCTCATTATACCATTGTATTTCAGCAGTAAATAACCTGTTTTTAATTATGCAGGCTCTTAGGTAGAAGGGACGAACCTTGTCTCAGATGAGACTTTGGATATCAGAATTCTGAGTTAATGCTGAAACAAGTCAGGACTTTGGGAGACTACTGGGAAGGCACGATTGTATTTCGCAATATGAGAATGGCACTAGATTTGGGAGGGGCCAAGGAGGAATAAGAATACAGTTTGGATATTTGTCCCTGCCCAAATCTCATGTTGGATTTTAATTCCCAATGCTGGAGGTGGGACCTGAATGGATGTGTTTGGGTCATGAGGGCACAAGCCTCATGGCTTAGTGCTGTGTTTGTGATAGTGAGTGAGTTCTTGTGAAATCTGATTGTTTAAAAGTGTCTGGGTTCAGGTGCAGTGGCTCACGCCTATAATCCCAGCAATTTGGGAGACCAAAATGGGCAGATCACTTGAGGTCAGGAGTTCAAGACCAGCCTGTACAACATGGTGAAACCCCGTCTCTAACAAAAATACAAAAATTAGCTGGGTGTGGTGGTGTGCGCCTGTAATCCCAGCAACTTGGGAGGCTGAGGCAGGAGAATCGCTTGAACCTGGGAGGCGGAGGTGCACCAAGCTGAGATCATGCCACCGAACTCCAGCCTGGGCAACAGAGTGAGAATTTGCCTCAAAAAATAAAAAAATAAAAGTGTCTGGCACATCCCGCCCCCAACACACACACACCCTCTGTTCCTCCTGCTGTCACCATTTGAAGCACCTGCTCCCACTTTGCCTTCCACCTTGAGTAAATACTCCCTGAGACCTGCTCAGAAGCTGAGCAGATGCTGGTACCATCCTTGTATAGCCTGCAGAACCATGAGGCAACTAAACCGCTTTTCTTTATAAATTACCCAATCTCAGGGATTTCTTTATAGCAACACGGAAAAAGACTAATGTACAGATGAACCTACTTTCTGATTTTACTGCATTAGTCAATTCATTCCTTATGCACATGAGTTTGCAGAATAAGATGCGGTAAATTTTACTGACAAATCCCTACTAGTACCTTAACTGTTAGAAAGTTTAGGTAAGTGTTGTATTTGAAGTGATATTTGCTATTTCAAGCTATATTAAAACTCTGTGTTTTATCTGTTGTTTTCATCAAAGCTTTTATAGTTTTAGTTGATCATTAATGCACTTATAATGTACAGTAACATATGGTACACTGGCATCATCACACCTGGGAACTGCATTTCAGTTCCTCCTTTCTCTGAAAAGTTATTCAAGTTAAGCACCATGGCATATGTCTGCTATATGAATCACTTAATATAGGGCACCCAACATGTGTTCCAAAGTAGTCTCACTCAATGTTCCATGACAAAGAGCACAATATAATTTTTCTAAATTTGTGAAATATTCCTGTGGGAGATTCATAATGTATGGTCACATATTTAAGACTCTTAGATGGTCTAGAATAAGAAATGTGTACCTGTGTATAAATCTTTTTCTTAAACTTATTTGAACCTAAAATCTTCTCATTTTTCTAATAAATAAACTACCATGGAACATAATTTAGGAAAATCTACCTTGACACAATACAGCATTAGCTAGATAATAAACCCTCATAGACTTTGTGGCCAAACATCCATACCATTTGTGATTATCACACTTAAAAATACTTTCTCCTGGCCCAGTGTGATGGCTCACACCTGTAATCCCAGAACTTTGGGAGGTCATGGTGGGCAGATCACCTGAGGTCAGGGGTTCGAGATCAGCCTGGCTAATGTGCTGAAACCTTGTCTCTACTAAAACTACAAAAATTAGCTGGGTGTGGTGGCACACACCTGTAGTTCCAGCTACTCAGGAGGCTGAGGCAGAAGAATCGCTTGAATCCAGGAGGTGGAGGTTTCAGTGAGCCAAGATCAAGCCACTGCACTCCACCCTGGGCAACAAAGTGAGACTGTCTCCAAAAAAAACAAAAAACAAAAACCTTTCTCCTTCTTTATGCTTGTAAGGTGCTGAATATTAGAGTTATGGAACACATCAAAACCAAAAATTCAGTAAGATTCCTAAAAAATGTAGTGAGGAGTTGTCTTCAAACAGGTATTAAGTACATTCATGACTCTTCACATTGTGTGATTCTTAAAACTATGCGGCATTTCAGAGACTTCTGACGGCTGTTGAAAAACAACAAAAAACAAGGAAGCAAGAAACAAACCCAATCCATATACCTGTGTTACAGTTTCTCACAGTTATTTGTCACCTTTTAATTATTGTGTACAACGGGGTAAAAGTGAGAATTTTCTTTAAGTAATTCATGAAACTGTCCATATATCATCAAAGTCATCATTCCTGCCCTCAGTTCCGTACTGTGCCCTTTAGCATGCAGCTGAACATGACATTAATAATAATGTCTAATTAACGGATACCTATCCATTTCACTAAAGAAAGGTGTGTGGCACATTTCCAGAATCATCGAAGTGCCCTTTTAGAACACTGGAAACTGATCTCAGTTTTTAAATGCCAAAGTCAAAGATGTTTGTGGCAATACCATGCTGTGCTCAGTTGAAATTTCACATATGAAATTTCTCACCATATCAGAAACAAGGAAGAATCATTTGGAAAATCCATGCAAACAAATTAAACTACCTTAATCTCTGAATTCTTGAAAGTCATTAAAAATATTTTATTTTATATTAAATAGATGTTACTGTCAAACTTTTCACCCAGTTTTCTTCACAGATCTTCAGTGCAGGATAATCGGGTGTTTATTAATATGGTTCATAGGGAAAGATAAGGAAAATAATGAAGTCACATGAAGGCAACTGATATTTCTGAGGAGATGAAATTTACAAAATGAGGTGTGCAGCCATTTTGTCACAAAACTTTATAGGCCAGCCTACGCTTCAGATGAAAATAGAGGCCTTCTCTCCTTTTTCTTTAAAAGAACTAGTTCTGTTCCTCTTATAATAGAAACAAAAGAACAAAAAATACATATTTTTCATTAATTCTAAATAAAAACTTGAATTTCAACTCTAAAAAAATTTAACATTCAATTTTATTTTATTTTATTTCCTTTTTTTTTTTTTTTTTTTTTTTTTTGAGACATAGTCTTGCTCTGTTGCTCAGGCTGGAATGCAGTGGCACGATCTGAGTTCACTGCAACCTCTACTTCCCAGGTTCAAGTGATTCTCCTGCCTCAGCCTCCTGAGTAGCTGGGATTACAGGTACATGCCACCATGTCTGGCTAATTTTTTATTTTTAATAGAGATGGGGTTTCATGATGTCAGCTGGGCTGGTCTTGAATTTCTAACCTCAGGTGAGCCACCCGCCTGGGTCTCCCAAACTGTTGGGATTATAGGCATGAGCCACGGTGCCAAGACTGTGAATTTTAAAGTGCTATTGTTTCATGCTTTAATGGTGATGTATTTTAAGGATAGTTTCTCATGATTTAGACAGACTCTGTTTTGTTTCAATAGGTAGGAAGAGCAAGTTCCATAGACTAAAAACATGGTACAATCCCTTTAATAGTTGACAAAAGTGAGTCCAGAGATGAAATGTACCTGACATAAACTGATTTAAGGTTTTTAAAAATACAAGATTGAGACAAATAACTTGTTTTGAACTGATAAAGCTTGACATGTATTTTCAAGATAAAGTACATAAATAAATGTTGTAGACTTTTTTCATAGATAGAATATCTATGAAATCATAGTAATTATCATTACTTAAATTGCATATAAGTAAAGTGGGCCCCAGTGCAATTTTGACTGGTTCTAAGTAACCAGTTAGTTAATTTCAGAGATTTACATGGAGCACCAAGTTTTCTAACTTTCCATATATAATTGTTCTTTTATATGTAAATTTTAATCATTCTGTACAACTGACAGTCACTATGTAAACTATGAATCATAGTTTTTCATATATTATTCACAACACTTCTTATCTGTAAAGAAGAAATCATAGTGTAATGTTAATAACAGATTTCATACAGAGAATTAGTAGAGATAGTAGTAGTAACAATAGTAGCAGCTATGTATTGAGCCTCAGTTTGCACTTCCATAAATTAGGATGATAATGAACACTGTAGCAGAGAAGTCCTTAAGAATTTAGTAAGAAAATGGACATAATACATTTTTGATACAATCTAAATACAATGGCTATAGGGAGGTCAATAATCTCTATTTGACTATTCAGTGAGAATTGTAAGGTGATACAGTATCTGAGTAAACAATGTTCAGGTGTAAGTATGTTTACTAAACATCTTATAAGGCATACTATTCTGCTTTTTTTTTTTTTTTTTTTTTTTTTTTTGAGACAGAGTCTCACTCTGTTAACCTACTGGAGTGCAGTAGGGCGCAATCTGGGCTCACTGTAACCTCCGTCTCTCGGGTTCAAGCAATTTTCCTGTTTCAGCCTCCCGAACAGCTGAGACTACAGGTGTGTGCTACCACACTGGGCTAATTTTTTGTATTTTTAGTAGAGATGAGGTTTCACCATGTTGGCCAAGATGGTCTCTATCTCTCGACCTCATGATCCGCCCACCTCTGCCTCCCAAAGTGTGGGATTACAAGTGTGAGCCACTGCACCCGGCCTTTCCTGCTTTAAAACAAATAAACCATTTTAAAACAAATAAAACATTGCTCCTTTTTGACAGTTTCCTATTTGTACAAAATATAGAGAAAAAAGCTCCCAATTAAACTTGAGTTTTGTGATTTACTAGACTTTATGCAACCAAGAGTTAGAAAACACTAAGTTGGTATGGCCAGTGCTGCAGGTGCCCTGGTAGCCACTGTCCCCAAGATTTTTGAAAATGCTTATGGATATAAATTCAACTGGGAGTGGGAATGGGATGGGTGGGGATTGGGGCTGGGGAGAGAGAAAGTGACAGTTGAAAGCAGCTAAGTGGTTTCTAACTCTCAAGTGTCAAATACTTCAATCCTGTATTTCTTTAGACAAAATGCTCCTTTGTTCTTGGAAAGTCATCTAACTGAGCCTTTTAGTTATGCAAATGGAAAGCAAACAGTCTCTTTGGAAATGGAGATCTGGTTCTAAAGATTGAAAACTATTTCATGAGAGTGGATGGAAAATTGTCTACCTGGGTTGCTGTAGGAGAAAATCCCTACTAAGGAGATTGCCTGGCCTCCTTGAGTGAGTCCCAGTGACTGTGGTTAAAAGAGTGGACAGTGAAAGTGGATAAAGACTCTTTTCACAAGGCAGTATGCAATATTCTGGCCTCATGTGAGCATGACTTTAGGATCCAGGAAATGAAGTATGGCCCAGAGTCACTGTCTCTTTCCAAAATCCAGCCTCGTTCTTGTACAACTTGTTATTTTGCTGTATTTTGATTTATTTTTGGAATTTTAGGAATCGTATTTCAAGTTTCTAAGTTTGTTTTGGTTCTTTTTTTCAACTCTTTCTGCTCTTCCTTTTTAGTCTGTTTTCGGTTCCTCATTTTTGTGATCCCATCTTTTATGTATTTACATAGTCATAGGTGAGTATTTTATATTTTATATCTTATCACTGTAAGATCTGAAGTACTTGGGGAATTAAATCTTTCATTTAGCGTTTCTGAGGACTGTCACTCCTGGCACTCATTTCCTGGTACATTTTAGGATACCAAATGGAAGTTCATAGTTGTTTTTATCTGTGGAAAATCTCAATGCTTAAATTGGTGGAATTTTGTTTTTCAGATGTTCTCTTTCATTGAGTCATTTTGTTCATGGGAAAAGGCTCATGACTGTTTACTCTAGTCCCATTCTAGTTCCACCCTGAAAATTATGACAGGCAGGCCAGGGCTTAGTGTGCACTCAGCTGGGGACAATATGGGTACTCACTGCTCACAGTCTTGATTTTAGTGTGTTTTGGGCAGGTTCGGTTTATTTTTAAAAATTTCTGTTCTTCTGTCCTTTGACCTTCAGAGATTTCCCTCATGTTCTTAATTCCAGCAACACAATAATGCTATTATTTTATGATGTCCTTTTAGATCTTTTTTTTTTTTTGAGAACCTCTCAGCATATCTGCTTTGCCATATTACTAGAAGAGGTAGTGTATGTTTTTTCAATGATAAAGTGATTGTCTAGACTCTCTTCCAGTTAGATGTGAACATGTTTACAAAGAGCCAATGATAAATGAGGATGATTGCTATGTGCACCTTCTGGGTCACTTGCTTAAAGACAAGTACTTGCCTTGAACTGCTTACCTACCTAGCTCCCAGCCCCCTTCCCGCTGCCTGAGAAAACAGTAACAAATGAAGCTGCAGGTGCCGATATTGTGAAGGAAGCCATGTATCAAGGAGGACAGAACCTGCTGTCCATCCTGAGTTCCAAAATGGCCTCGTGGAACAGAAACCCTTTCTTAGCCTGAATGTCACGTGAAACAAAACAAACAAACTCACTCCTCTGCTGTCTAAACCTCTGCACTCTGTGACCTTCTTGAGAAGACAACATATATCCTAACATGTGCATTTCATTTTCAGAGGTAACACGACTAGATACCCTAAAAACTCTAAGGCAAGAAAAATGTCAACTTTTACAAACAAATTATCTAATCTTTTAATTGAAGATTGCAGTTGAAATTAAAATAAAGAAACTAGTACCTAAGGGAAGAAAAAAGAACACAGAGAGAAGGGGGGCATAAAGAGTTTAAATGTGACAGAAAACTGAAAAAAGTCTATCTTATCTTATGCCAGAGGGGGAAAAAGTTGTAATTACCCAGTAAGATAAAAGCTGTTGAATTTGTAGCAATGGAAATAATAAGACAAATTAAATACCAAGCTTATCTTTGCTCAGTGCTATCAATATTTTATACTAAACATCTGTTCCTTGTATCTCATCTCAAAAATGCTTCTACACTTTATCAGTGCAAACACAGCTTTTCAAAGCAAATTAAGCTAAATCGTTTTCACTTAATCACCAATTGATCACAACACGAAGAATGCCACATATTGATCTCCAAGAGCCCCATTTTCCCCAATTCAGAAAAGCATATCGGAGGAAACACTTGATTTGCAATCACAGTTGCAAACTGGTTAGGCTTACACTTCTGACATATTTTAAGTAAGAAGTATTTCAGTGATTAAAAGGATAAAATAACATGTACTTTCAATGAGAAGCAAAAAATAGGCAATTCCCTGCCTTTAGTTTAGTCTAGTGCTATAGGAGACTTCAGAGATCCTCAAAGCTTTATGAAGTTTCATTAAGGAATGCCAAAGAGATGATGATATTTTTATTTTTGAGGGACAGTAGGATGTTAATATCTGGATTCATTTGAGAATTAGCAGCACAGAAGTAATCTTTCTTCCAAAAACTTGATCAAGGGCCATTACTCCAAGGTAGGTGTGCCTCATGTGAATTTATTGCCAATCTCTGATCTAGTTCAGGAGCTGCCTATTCAAATGCCTGCAGGGCCTAGGCAGTTAATGTAACTGAAGAGGCATATTGTGTTCATGTTCTATGGGTTGGTGCAGGACAACTCCAGATGATTGGTGTTGTCTGACACACATATGGACCCTTTGTTCCCATACCTTACTAGTCAAGATGCAGGGGCCAAGGAAAAACTTCCCTTTGCCGTCTGAAGGTTTGCTGAAAGTCGCTGACAGAAGGTAGATACAGGAGAAAAGACACACAAACTTATTTGATCATAGTTTTACCTGACACAGAAGCCTTCAGACTGAAGACCTAAAGATACAGAGCAAGCTACCCATTTTGATGCTTAGATTTAACAAAGGATGGTCACCCATTTGGATACCCATGTAGAAATATAATTGGATGAAAAGGGCATGATCCAATGCTAATGAACTGGGTAGGGAAACACAGCAAGGTCTGTCTGGTTAGATTCTTCTGTCTGCTTAGATTCTTTTGTTAGATTCTTCCATCTGGTTAGATTCTTCTAGGCTTCTCTGTGCAGCATACCTTCCTTCTGGGTGTGAGGCAAGACCCTCTCTGGAATGGAGGTCTCATGACCTGCAGTCAAACCATGTAGGTCCGATAATTTCCCATGGCCGGTTTTACACAGAAAGGTACATGGAAAGGCCCACGTCTCAGGAAACCCCTCAGATCTGGGCAAATTGGGACCATGAATCACCCTCTTCTAGATCCACTGATCAAGGGTTTGTTGTTGTTGTTGTTGTTTTTATTTTTCACCACACATTGACCACACCTTTCTTTTTTCCTATCATAAGAACACATAACGGGTTTGTGGCCTTCAAGTTTGTATGGGGATGAGGAGGCCCAGGCCCCTGCGGTGACTTCTGGCCACAGTAGCTGTGGCATTGCTTGCCAAGCCAGAAACACGACTAAATGGGGACCAACAATCAGACAGATTGAATGATTGTCTCTGGCATGAAAATTTAGCTTGTGTGACCCCTTATCTAATCACATCTTTGGGAGTCACATATCAGGTGACGGCATACGGGCATTCTGGTTTTATATTTCCTGGATTGTTTAACCTATCTAAAAATATAACCTGAAACCTTAATTTTTGCTTTGTACACATGTTGTTCACGAAAATTCCTACATTTAGCAAGTGAGTGTGACAGGTCACATTTCAGAAGTTATACAAATTCAGCCATTTTCCAGAGCACAGATGAGGACCTCAGGGGAAGAAAGTGAGAGAGAGAGAAAGAGAGTGAGAGTGAGCAAGAGACAGAGAGAGAGCGAGCGAGCATGAGCCTTTGGAAGTGTGAGGTTACAGATCTACTACTCATTTTACTCCAAGACCCAGGGAATCTATCAGTGCTCAGAGTTCCAACCAACTTCAAAGGGAGACTTGTGATCACAGAAGCTCGATGAAATAATGGAACAAGAATAAAATTGGCCCTGTGTGAATTAGATTGCAAAGGCAGGAATCTAGCTTCATTTACCTAAGAAGCTAATGTTTAAATTAAAACCTTTGTATGCCCTCTGTAGTTTTCTAGGAATGCAGATTTCATACCAATGACTAGCCCAGAGAAACTAACAAAGAAATTGTGGTGGGGTAAAACAAAAGGGAGTAGTTTTCCTTTACTCTTTTCAAATGAAAAATGACTTCCTTACATATATACTTATCTTTTTTTTTTTTTTTTTCTTCCCAGAGCCAGCACAGAAGTGACAATTAGAGGATGATTTTTTTTTTTTTTTTCCCCTTGGCCCTGAAGGGATCTAGAGAGAGACTTTAGTATTTTTCTCTTTATAAAATAAACCCTGGCTTTGAAGCCAGAATCTCTGAAATGAGGCATTGCAAATGTGCTTTGATGAATCAGTCTGTGTGAAGGAGAAAGGAAGAAGGGGGCAGCAGATTGATTGCAGCTAATGTACCTCTCCTGCCATGCCCTTTTAATCTTCTTCGAATGGCCACGGATAATCAAGAGGTCAATCATGAATCCATCACGGGTCCTTGTCTCAGGGCAGTTTCCAAATTGTTGAAGCCCTCACTCCAATAAGCCATTTAAAAGCAGTTAGCCAGAGTTGGGGGGGAGAGTGGGACATAGGGTGGGGCTGGAGAAAACATCAACTTCAGGGGTCCAACTGAAGTTTTCCCCTGAGAAACACTTCTGCAGGATGTACAGAAACAACTTTACCACCACATTCCTTCACTCATAACTGAATAAATGAAAATCTTGCATTTTGCAAAAGGGGGCAGGCATGCAAAATATTTGTAGTAAAGTGAAAAAAAAATGCACAGAAGACAAGAAGAGAAGAAAAACTCAATTGCAGTGAAGAAACCAGGGAGTTACAAGGTGTAACCTCTGTTGGCTGACACTCCAGTGGCAGTTTTGTAAATTCTGCTAAATATCCCCTTAGGGAGTTCATGCCTCTGGGGGCCCTCTGTCTAAAAGAGAGAAAAAATGAGTTTAGGGGCTGAGAAAGAATTGCTTACATGAGGAAGCCATAATATCTGTGAAGTTGGCTCAGTGAATGGCTGCCCGCTTGCTGCCCTTAGTAGAAGCACTTGGCAGCTTCGATCTTACTAGTCTAGAAAGAAATAGCCCTTTCCTTTCCTCCAAAAACATCCTCGACTTCAGATGGTAGCCCCTTTTAAATTTTGGATGAGGTGTCAAATGAAATTTGACAGGTAACTGATAGGTTCAAATTCTCACAGGGCAGTCTATCCCTGAGGACACGGAAAAACTAATTCACTGCCAGGCCAGCAAATTTTCAAGGATCCCTATCATTCCACATTCAGTTTGATGTGCAACCAGCTGCTTTTTTTGGTGGAACACTACTTCTCATTAGATAGGCCCCTCTGTTACAAAGGGCAATGATTTTAGAAGACACATGTCACCACCCCCCACTCCAACCAAAGTTCTCAGAGGTTCCAAAATGTATTTATTGATTGGCAAAATGGAGAATTGCCTCTATTGATGAAACCATTGACCCCAAAGGTGTTTGTGAACGAAGTGTTAATTTTAATGTCACTTGTGTCATCTTATAATCTGTCAAATAATCTTCCAAATTCAAGATTATACCATTTAGAAGAAATTTTTAATTTTTTAAAATTAGCACCCTATTTTATTTCAAATCCTCCTTACTCTAGCTTTCTCTCATAGATGTGTTCATATCCTCCTAGCTATAAGATTGACCCTGTCACAATTCTGAAACCAACTGAAACTTGAAGCTAGAAATACTTAAGCAACCTTAATCTCAACCCCTTCTCAAATGTGGTGGGAGGGTACTGTTACACAGGGGTTTGTGTTCAATTTAGGCTTGTTCACCCTTACTGGATCTGTAGAAATTGACAAATCACTGAATCGTTTGATGTCCTTTTCCTCATCTGTGAAATGAGGCTCGTGGTAGCACCTAATACAAAAGTATTGAAAGGACTGAATCAGATAGTATCTGACACACAGTAAGTGAGGGACTGTGTTAAGATAAACTGAATCCACAAGGGGTGTGGTTTCAAAGGCAAGAGCGTCCCAGTGCCATGCCTCCATCTACGTCCCCATCCGGGAACCTAAAATTCTTTGACTTTCACCGCTGGGGCTAGGTAGAAATTCCAGGTGAGCCTCTTTGTTTGAAAAGCCTGGGAAATGCTGTGGGAGGAAGGGCCTCTGTTGCGGACCTAGCAGCCAATCCACTATCAAAGTCAAAGATCAGTCACTCCAGTGGAAGTTTGAAAGAACACCTCTCATCAAACAAGAACGTGAATGAGGCAGCAATAACTCCAGGGTTAAAATCCCCCTGCCCCTTACCTGTTCAGATTCCTCCCTGGGATCCCCTCCCACTGCAGTGTGGGAGCTCTCTCTTTCCTCTCTCTGCCTAATAAATCACTCTCTGCTGAACTCTTTGGGTCCATGATATTAATTCAAATGGTGAGCTCACCACACCTCCAGGGCCCCTTTCCTCATTCCTGGGGCAAGAGAGACCAAAAACCTGGGCACATCAGATTGGGGAAACTGAAAGCGTCTTTGGGACCCCTCTGCTCCCTACCCCCAATTAAAAAAGGACTCAATAATTGCTAGTTTAAGGGAAGTAACTTATCAGTCTAACAGTAGCCTAGGAAACTGTGCTGCATGATGGCATAATATAACTGGCATTCTCTAACTAAAGCTCATCAAATATGACCTGGGAAGCAATCAGGCATTATCAAATAGGTCACTATGTTTCACCACTGTTCTCCAGTACTAAGGTAGCTCCTTGCCCTTTCTCTGAAATGATATCAGGAAACGTAGGTCCTGAGTTCATTTTCTGGGCTGCTCTTCTGTTCAAAGGACTGAATTTGTGCTCTGGTCCCTACTTCCAAGTCCCATTTCCTCCAGTATGTATGTGAAAAATTGCAGCACTGTTTATTAAGCAGCGTCTGTGTCATGGAAGAGGGAAGACGGAATGAGCCATGGATTTGCCATCTCAGTTTATAATGAAAGGAGAACAAAACCAAGAGAATTGGAGCTCAGTTTTATTCTAAAGTAACATTTAAGAATAAATTTTACTTCTCTGTGCTTTAAATATCTCACCTATGAATAAAGTAGAGTATATTTTCTCAAAAGGCCCTTTTTGTCTGCATTGCATCATCCAAAAAAGGGGTCAAATTAACTGTGAGCCACAGTGCAATTTCAAAACAAAGTAAGTTAGATGAAAGGTAAGAGTCTTGCTGGGCCTAGTGGTCCATGCCTGTAATCCCAGCACTCTGGGAGGCCAAAGCGGATGGATCATCTGAGGTTAGGAGTTCAAGACCAGCCTGACCAACATGGTGCAACCCTGTCTCTACTAAAAATACAAAATTAGCTGGGCGTAGTGGCTCATGCCTGTAATCTACTTGGGAGGCTGAGGCAGGAGAATTGCTTGAGGCTGGAAGGTGGAGATTACAGTGAATTGAGATAATGCCATTGCACTCCAGCCTGAGCAATCAGAACAAAACTCTGTCTCAAAACCTCCCCCACCCCCCGACAAAAAACAAAAAAAAGAGTCTTAAGTAAAAAGTGAAAACAAAGGGGTCATAACCACAGAAAACATAAACTGCTATATAAAGTAAAACATAGTCATACTGAGAAAAAAAATGCCAGCCAATTTACTAAATGAACAATATAAATACATATGTGTTTATAATACAAAAAAGTGGAACAAAAGATACATGTCCAATGCAAAGTCTCAGCACTAAGAAACGGTTTATTTAAAAGTTACTCGAATATTTATTGATCTCTTGCTATCTGTCGGTTGATTTCTTAGACCTTTTGAGATACATCAGTGAACAATCTAGAGGAAGAGCTCTGACACTGAGGAACATATATTCTAGGGCATAAAATAGTAGATAAATAATAAACAGGTAAAGCATTTGGTACTTTAAAAGGAAATAAACATTATTTTAAAATAGATTAAGAAACTATAGAAATAGATGGGGACAAGTTGGTCAGATGAAGCAAATAGAGTGGTGAAGACAGGTGGTCATGAGGAAGGTCACATTTGCAGAAATCACTGAAATACGTGAGGGAATTTACCACGTAGCTACTGGAATGACGTCCCTCCAGGTAGTGGGGGACATTCATGGTGCAAGCTCCGAGGAAGGAGAATCTCCAGTGTTGGACTGGGGTGCATGAAAGGCGAGGTCAGAAAGTGAAGGAACCATTAAGATTATCCTAAGAATGGAGGCATTAAAACAAAATTGGAAACCATGGTAGGATGTTAAGCAGAGAAATGACACATAATCAGACTTAAATTTCAAGGTATTTTCTCTGAAAGCAGTTTGAGTGAGGGTAGCGGACAAGGACAGATGCAAGGTGACCAGCTAGGAGGCTTCTGCAATAATTTAAAGATGGTGGTAGTAGTGGCTGAGATTGGAGAAGTAGCCCTGGAGGTAGTTAGAAACTTCAATTCTAGAAGCATTCTGGAGGCAGAGGCAGGAAGGTTTTCTGAAGAACTAGATCTGAGTGTTTGAGCAAAAGAGGAGTCAGAGAATAGGGAAACCTGAAGGTCAGTTTGGGGAGTATGGACATTGAATTGTACATGACACACTCAAACACAGATGTCCAGTGGACAGTTGGTTATATGAATCTGAAGTTCAAGAGCAATGTTTGTGTTGAAGATATACATTTGGAAACTGTCGTCTACTGATGGTATTTCAAGTCTTTAAACTGGATGGAATCATGAAGGATGAATGTTAAATACAGAAAAGAAGATGGTCATGACTCACTTCAATTTCAAGAGAGTGAAGAGATAATGAGAGACTAGCAAAGGAGACAGAGCATGATTAGTAAGGTAGAAAAACCCAAAGAAGTGTGGTTTTAGTCATCACACTGAATGAGATCACAAAGAATGGAGAGGAATTCCGAAAAGAAGACTTACGTTAACCTTGACAAATGCAATGGTGGTGCAGTGGTATGGTGACAGTCTTAATGGAGTAAGTTTAAGAGAGAATGTGGAGAACTGGAGAATGTGGGTAGGAACACCATTACAAAGAGTTTTGTTGCAAATGGGAAGCAAAGGACCAGCGATATCTAATAAAACTGTGATATCAAGAAAATATTCCATTGTTTTAATGTAGGAGAAATAATACCATTTGTGGGTTGATGAGAATGATCTAGTAGTAGGACGATCAAGAGAATTGTGCAAGGATGTCCTTGAGAATTCAAAAGGTAGTAGGATATAACATGTAAGACGGGAACTGGCTTTAGACAAGGCTGTAGCAAGCCTGAACAATAGGGGGCAAATGCTAGTACGTGAATACATGACGTGGAGGGATTATGTAGAGATTTCCTTCCAGTGAACTGAATTTTCTCTGTGAGGTAAGAAGCAGTATTATCAGCTGGCAACAAATCTAAAGAAGGAATGTTAGAGGATTCAAGAGAGGAGAAGCTGTGGAATAACTAACTAGGAAAAGAGAAAAATATGTAGACTAGGAAATTAAACTATGACTGCTTGGTACCATAAGAGCCACATTTGAGGTTTCCCTTCATGAAACCACAATGAGACCAGACAGACTGGTTGTGTGTTCTTCTCTGTTGCATTGAAACTTCACAGGTACTGGTGTAGAATAGGCAGACCAGCTTTTGCAGGGTTGCGGTTTTACCATTTGAGTATAATGAAGTAGAAGAAAAGTGAAAGTCAAAATACTAGTAAGGAGGTATTTATAATAATTGACCACAGAATTAATATATGCAGGGAAAACAGTAAGGATAATAAATGAAGAGCCACAGTAAGAACTTGATAGGATCCACTGACTGGGGATGTGAATGTCATTAAAGGAGACTGAGTCCTAGAGGGAGTCAGAAATGTCGAAGGCAGAAATGGTGCACATAACTGATATCGAAAGGTTGCAGTTATTGGTATTGATTATGTATGATTAGAACATTCTCTCAAAGTCTGACCTTGGGAATGAGTTCCTGAGGTGAGGTGGAAATAAAAAAATCTTGAGAGAAGATGAATTTAAAAAATGAAGATCTAAGGTGTTAGAAGGAACATCTGCCACCAAGAATTAAAACTGGAGTAGTGTTGGAGAGAATCAGAGTAAATCCTGTGGTAAAATCATCTAGAAATGAGAAGAAATGACCTGGGGGTCCAGTAGTTGACAGCAACAATAAGGGATACTGATGATGTGATCTGATAGCTTGAATTTCAAAGCTGGAACTTTTAGGGAAATGTAAAGGAGAATAGTCTGAAAGCAGTATTGAAAAGCAAGAAGCATCTGTCTCGTATGTGATATAGGAAAAGGCAGGCAGGGAAAACGCAACCCACTAGGGGAAGTCATGCCCTCAGGGAAGAGCCAGGTAATAAAAGGAGGTAATGGGACCATCAAAAACAAAATAAAACAGAAAAACATTGTTGCTAGAATTTGAATATTATAACTCAAATTTAGAATATATTAGAGCAATTGTGCCTTCTGTGTTATTTTTCTTTACATGAGTTCAGTTTATTGATGAATTCATGGATTGATTTCACTCAATTAATTTAAACAACAGAGCAATATTGTCAGATATTAGAGTTATTGCAATCCTCAACTCTCAATGACACATCAAAAGAAAAATTAATAAATCTCAGGTAAAATATTTGTGCCATTTAAAATGGGTCTTCTGTTTTGATTCTCTCTTCTTTGAGCAGATGAGAAAGTGTAATGAATGGTGTTCTTGTTGCTTGGAAGAAGTAACTGTATACTGTTATTTTCAACTTTGATCAATCATTTCCAACTCATTTCCTGCTTTTCCTTTTAAAAAAACCTACCCCACCAAGAATTTCAATAGCAACATGTAAAATAATTTGGGCAGCTGACAGGCAATTCAATTCCCTGGTGGATTTTTAGATAATCAGACACCCAGAAAAAACTTTTAAGTTTGTTTTATTCATGGTCAATTTGTTATGGCACATTTTTCTCTACCAGCTCAACTCAACTTCTTACTCAACAGAGATGTAGAACATCATTAGGTAGTAGCACAACTGGGTTAGGTGGTTAACCAGGCACAGACCATCTTTTCTGTAAACAAGCCCTTTCGCTTTGCCTCCTTCATTCTTTTTTTTTTTTTTTTTTTTTTTTTTTATGTGAAAGCTGTAACATTTTGTTAAAAATGAACAGCTTCAGAATAGATCTAAATGCAACCTTTCCAAAAAAACACCAAAAAGTACAGTGTAAAGCACCTCCTCATTAAATACAAACTTTGATTTTGTGACACACTGCAACAATGTTTTGCATATACCTTGATGCAAAGAAAATTTTAAGTTGCATCCTGTTTGTTTTTTTTTTTTTTTTTTTTTTTTTTAAAAAAAAAAAAAAAAACAAAACTTTTAACTGAACAAGGATGATTACAACCACATTCCAATAAAGAAAATTCTCTTTCAACAAAGGATATTGTTTTGTTTATGTACAACATGTAAGCACTCGAGAGTTTTAATTTAGGCCGGGCGCGGTGGCTCACGCCTGTAATCCCAACACTTTGGGA
Organism: Saimiri boliviensis; assembly: GCF_048565385.1. Taxonomy (NCBI): domain Eukaryota; kingdom Metazoa; phylum Chordata; class Mammalia; order Primates; family Cebidae; genus Saimiri; species Saimiri boliviensis. The sequence continues at coordinate 17,145,153 of NC_133468.1, forward strand.
GGCCGAGGCGGGTGGATCACAAGGTCAAGAGATCGAGACCATCCTGGTCAACATGGTGAAACCCCGTCTCTACTAAAAATACAAAAAATTAGCTGAGCATGGTGGTGCGTGCCTGTAATCCCAGCTACTCAGGAGGCTGAGGCAGGAGAATTGCCTGAACCCAGGAGGCGGAGGTTGTGGTGAGCCGAGTTCGTGCCATTGCACTCCAGCCTGGGTACCAAGAGCGAAACTCCATCTCAAAAAAACAAAAAAACAAAACAACAACAACAACAACAAAAAAAACAGGTCCCTAAATCACCCAGAGCAAAGATTTTTTTTTAAGAGTTTTAATTTAGTTATACCAAAGGCAAAATATTATGCTTTAAATTACAGATGCATGAAGAACAAAAGTTTAATATACCAAAGATAATTTGTTATTTGATTCACTCAATGTCAATATTTGGGGCAATTTTTAAGGTTTTCCCAAAAAATGGCATTAATAGCTCTATACGATAATAGTTAAGAACAGGAAAATGAAAACGTCTCCTTCATTCTTAAAAGAGTCACATTCGGGTATCTATTCATCCATTACCAAGCTCCTAGTCTGGCAGGAGACATAGACAGAATTCCTCTCCTGGTGCCTCTGAGGCAACTATCAGAAGAGTAAGAGAACAGCTGATTCATGGGCCAGGAGCTAGAGAGCTGAGGTGCAACCAAGTAGAAGTCCTTTGGTCAAGTAACTATGTACTAAATACTCACAGTGCAAGGAAGGAGTAGATTTACCATAAGAGGTACCCAAACTCTACTGAAGAAGCAGCAGCTAACCATGCCCTTTTCTATTGTTTAGGAGTATCTTATAAGAGTCCAAAAGCCATCAACAATTTGTACCAGAAGAAAGGGCTATCATTAAAGTATCTTTCTACCAATGGTAGAAGAAAGGACCAATGTGGACTCTTGAGTAAGGGAGCTAATTTTAGTGTCTTGAAAGAGATGCTGTCCAAGGAAAACACTGGGAGGGCCAAGTGACCTCAACACAGGTCACTAAAAGTCAGTGGCATAGGGAGCATTGTAAGAGGCCAAATAGACAATAATGCCTGAGCCAACAACACACCATTAGAGATCTCCAGTGGGGTGTCTCCAAAGACACTGGTACCACACCTCCCCAGGGGAAAGAAAAAAAAAAAAAAGAGAATTTTCCTTTGAATATGTGTCTCACTCAGAGCCATCAATGTCAGATCACAACTCTGCCACCTGCCACGTAGAGCTGGGTACGTGAACCATGCCTTGTCCATGGTGGGAGGAAAGTTATTTAGCTGGTTGTTACGATATAGAAATAAAAGCCTATCGTCATATTTCACAATGAAAAAAACCTGTAAACAATCCAAATCTTTATTTTATAAATGCTTATTACTCAGTAAAATATAACAATTTTCACTAACTACATAGTAAATTAAACATCCCAACAAGCCAGATAAAGCCCATGGTACAATATTCTGAACGCTCTGATGTCAGATGTAGTACAACCAGTAAGGTCTGCCTATTATATCTGTATCTCAGCTATGATCTTTAGTAAGAAATTTGCTATGGTTTAAGCCTTTTTCCCCTTCTTTCCTAAACCTTTTCCTCTTTGTAAAGGTAGAAACGTTGTTCAGTAATCTCTAAAAATCTCTAGAAATAGGCTGTTTAGTAATCTTTAGATACTGTATTTTCATTTAAATGGTCATTTTGAAATTAAATTTAAAAAATTAAAATTATATTTCTGAGAAATGATATTGTATATATTTATGAGATACGATGTCGTGGTTTGATACATGCTTACATTGATATGATTAAGTTAATAAATCTGTCACCTCACATACCTAACATTTTTAATTATGTATTTTTAGGTCTTTTTTAGTCATTTACTTAGTTGGGTCTTCCCAGACTGTGTAACGTTCGGGTAGTCTATGATCTGGATGTCAGCAAGTGACTGATTATGAATTCTATCTATTAATCTATTTGTATGTCTACATATCTGTATATTGAGGACATTATTGTTTTTTAAAGTACCTTGTTTCTATCTCTGCATTCTTTTTCTTTCTTTTCGTTTTTACATGGAGTTTGGCTCTGTTGCCCAGGCTGGAGTGCAATGGTGTGATCTTGGCTCACTGCAACCTCTGCCCCCAAGGTTCAAGTGAACCTGAGGTTCTCCTGCCTCAGTTTCCTGAGGAGCTGGGATTACAGATGTGCACCACCATGCCTGGCTAATTTTCCTATTTTTGTAGAGATGGGATTTTACCATGTTGGCCAGGCTGGTCTCGAACTCCTGACCTGAAGTGATTGGCCTACATGGGCCTCCCAAAGTAGTGGGATTATGGGCATGAGCCACTACCACCACGCCCAGCCTTGCATTCCGTCTTCATTTCACTTCTGTTTATTTTCAATGATGAAAACAGTAGTATACAATTAAAAAATACAGAGGTGTGTAGAAATCAGCATTTTAAAAATCTCATCACTGTGGTTATGCTTCCACTGGCAATGGTTGGATTTCACTGGTAATTTTTTTGAAGAGTTTCTCAGTCTCTCTCTGCATTTCTTTCTGCCTCTTTTTCTTCCATCCTTCCTTCTTCCCTCCTTCCCCCTTTCAGACTATGAATAAATAAATGTATTTTCCTCCTCCAGGGAGGAGGAAAATAAAATTTTGATTGCCTTTTCTCGGCCTCTTTCCCTTTTTATACCCTTAGATAAAAGTGCAAATACTCTGATTTTGATTCCATCATAAGAATTTGACCTGAGGACTGCAAAATAAATAGGAATTTGAAACTTTCCCTAGTTATTTAAATGTGGAAACCAGGATGGAAGACTCTTTTGTGTAGAAAAACATCTTCTTTGAATATGCATGGATAAATCCTAAGATTTAGCTGGATTTGGAGAGGTTGAAACAAAGAAAGGGCAATTTGCTTTGCATAATAATGTAACGTGAATTTCTTACTTTCCCCAGGAGGCTTGAGACGGAGGATGCTGGGAGATGGGAGTGGCTTGAAATTCAAAGAAGCGAGAGAGTAAAGGCAGTCTTTACTGGGTAGGTGCTGAGCCATCCTAATAGTGTGAGATGTTCTCCATGAAGGGGCATGAGCGTGTAACTTCAAAAGCATTGACATCCAACTTACAAATATAAATTGTTCTCTACTCTATGCTGTAACTGCAAATCTCCCATGAGGGTTACATAGCCCAGAATTGTGAGTGATTGCTGCTCTGGAAAACAGTAAACAGGAAGCTTCCTTCCTGTTCTGAGAGAAGAAAATCAAAATTAGCAGCAGCAGCTTGCAGGGAGAGTAAAACAACTGGGGAAGTTCAGGTGCAGCAGTTGGAAGCTACAGTGAAAAGTCATCATCAAGAGCCTGTGGCTGGGTGTGGTGGCTCACGCCTGTAAATCCAGCATATTGAGAAGTGAAGGTGGGGGACTGCTTGAACCCAAGAGTTCCAAGGCAGCCTGGAAGGCCCCCTGGGGAACATAGCAAGACCCTCTTCTCTATAAAAGGAAGAAAGAAAAGAAAGGAAAAAAAAAAAAAAAAAAAAGAAGAAGAAGAAAAGAAAAAGAAAGAGAACATATGACCCAGAAGGTCTAATGTTTCTTTCAGCTTAACTAAATTTCAGATAGGTTTCTTTGTGACTCCAGGGCTTTGACCCCCCTTTTCTTAGAGCATTTACTTCAGAAAACAACTTTCAGTTGAAAATTCTTTCTCTATCCTTTTGAGATGTAAATCTTCTTTCAGCCTCTTAACAGGTTTACAACCCAGGATTGTCTTTCTGAAGACCTGGGATAGTTCCTTTTGAAATGTAAACATCAAGAAAGGCAGCACCGTCTCCTAGTCTCTGTGGGCAGGTAGGAGCCTAACTTCAATACATTTCTTTTTCTTTTTTCTTTTTTTTTTTGAGACGGAGTTTCGCTCTTGTTACCCAGGCTGGAGTGCAATGGCGCGATCTCGGCTCACCGCAACCTCTGCCTCCTGGGTTCAGGCAATTCTCCTGCCTCAGCCTCCTGACTAGCTCGGATTACAGGCACGCACCACCATGCCCAGCTAAACTTCAATACATTTCAATTAGCGGACACAGAAGGCCTAATCACATCGACTAGCCTCCTGCCTAATCCCCTCCAATACTTTTCCATTAGCTTACCCCAGCATTTAAAAACTCTTCTACATTTTGTTTCAAATGGGTTTGAGTCCAACATCCCCTATTGCAATAGTCTCGAATAATATTCCTTGCTGTTTTAAACAAATGCCTGGTGCAATTTCTCCTGGCGATTCCCGATCTCAGGAATCAGTAGGAAACTGGAGAGGTCTTTGGACTGGGCACAGCCATGGAGTATGATAGATCTAGGTTGGGAGTACCCGCCCAGCATCTTTTTTTTTTTTTTTTTTTTTTCCTCATATTTTCCCAGCGCCATACCTCCATCCACACCCCCATCTGGGGACGAGAGGGGTTTCAAATATAAAGTTCTTTATCTATCTAACTTTCTGGCGTGCCGGCTAGGTAGAAATGTCAGGTGAGCTTCTTTTATTCCGAAAGCCCAACAAAAGCCCTGGGAGAAGGGGCTCTGTTGAGGGCCCAAGCAACCAATCCAGGATCAGAATTGAAGATCAATCGCTCCACAGAAAGTTTGAAGGAACTCTTCTCATTGGACAAGAACAGGAATGGGGCGGGAGTAGCTCAGGGTTAAAATCCCACTGCCCCCTTAACTATGGGATTTCCCTCTCTGGGAACCCCTCCCACAGCAGCATGGGAGCTGTCTCTCCCTCTCTCCTTATACGGATATCCCTTTCGAATTCCCCTCCCATGGCAGCGTGGGAGCTCTCTCTCTTTCACTCTCTGGCTCATAAATCACTTTCTGCTAAACTCTTTGGGTCCAATATTTACTTGAACCCTAACCTCACCACCCTGTCAGGGCCCTTTCCCCATTCCTGGGGCAAGTGAGCCCAGGAACCCGGACACACCAGGTTAGATCTTTGACTAGCACAGGGAGGGAGCTGAGCCCCTGCCATCCCACCACCTGGTTACAATATTATCACCAGGATTTCACTTTTTTTTTTTTTTAAAGGAACTCCCCCTCCCTACTCTCCATACCTTTGTGGGAACTGCCAATCAATGTGCCTCCTCTCTCTATGTCCCTGCCAAGTGGCGGATGTACAATCTGGGCTGACCCGGACGTGTGCAACTCTCAAGGGTAAGTACATCTTTAATCGAATGGCTCCGGACAGAAAACGTTGAAGGGAATTCATCCCGATGTCACAGCTTAAAGACACGATTCATTAGTTTCTGCATGCCAGAGTCCAGGAGCTCTTTTCATTCCAACTGTGTTATGAACCGTCGTTCTTGAGTTGTTTCATCAGTTTTGCTGAGCTACTAAGCTACCCTACAGCCTTCCCTTATCACCTCCTTTTTTCTTACTCGATCCATTATTCAGTTTTTCTTACTTGTAATAAGAGAATGATAACTAGTACGTGTAAAATGGGAGCCTCATTTTCATATGTATACATAATAAAGGACAGAGAAACCCTAGTGGTACATCGGTCCCATCCCACCCATCCTATCCCAATAGATTTTTCTCTTTTCTTTCAACCCATTGTCTATACATGTGTCTATGTTGATTGACACATACAGATTTTATTTAATTATATATATTTTACACATATATAATATATATAATCTTTTTTGAGATGGAGTCTTGCTCTGTTGCCCAGCCTGGAATGCAGTGGTGTGATCTTGGCTCACTGCAACCTCCACCTCCTGGGTTCAAGTGATTCTCCTGCCTCAGTCTCCTGAGTAGCGGTGATTACAGGCCTGCAACACCACACCCAGCTAATTTTGTATTTTTAGTAGAGACAGGGTTTTGCCAAACTGGCCAGGCTGGTCTTGAACTCTTGACTTCAGGTGATCCACCCACCTCTGCTTCCCAAAGTGCTGGAATTACAGGCGAGAGCCACTGCGCCTGGCACACATTTTAATTATATTTTTAATAGAGCTTTCTTAGTTTGGTTCTTACTTTGTTGCCCTTTCTTTTTCTTCTTTTATTGATTTGTCTGCTTCTTAAGACCAATTCTGGCCACGTCTTTGGCCCATCAGTGATTTATAAACATGTCTGCAATCAGTTGTGTGAGTTTTGTTTCTCTTGGCTCTAGGGAATGCAGGCTACGTGGAGCCCTGAGGTGCTGCCTCTGAAACCCACTTGCTGATCCTGTGGTTAAGTCCTTGCTGAGGGCTGTTCAGTGGCTGTGAACACTACAGAAGACATTGATCTTTTCCAGGTCTATCACTGAGGCTATGATGAGCATTCTCATTCTTTTTTTTTTTTTTTTTTTCCCCTCTGTGATGTTTTCAAACCCTTATATGAATCTCTAATTTGTGTTCAAGGAAGGCTTCAAAATTTCATAGTCTTGGATCAGTATACAAATATAGGAGTCAAAACATTTACACACGGATGGTAACAGGGAGGAAAGTAAGGCCTGAATTTGTTTTCAAATCTGTCTACTCTGCATTAGAAAATGCATGAAATAAACCAAAAAGAAAGCTCATGACTTAAAGCTAATCAGACCTCTGTTAGGATGTTTAAAGGTATTTCAACATTTGTTTTTATTGTTGTTTCTGTTGTTTTAATATCATTGAATTTTCTCAGTTTCCAAATCTATATACAAAGATTATAATGTCTATTTTGGGGTTTGTGTGAAATTATGTAAATGAACCTCTTTAGTGCCTAATAAATAATGCACACTAACTAAATAGCAGTGATGATCATGACATTGATTAATTACTGTTATTTTGATTATTGTGATGAAAGTGATCCCTTACCATTATACATTACATTGGTGGGAGAAAATTCATTATCAGTAAATATCATTGCATTAGGTATGAGCATTAGTAACAAAAGTAAAAGCTTTTGCAAAGGAAAGGGGCAAATTTCTTTTAATAAAGCCAGGTCCACAACTGACAGCCAAAGAGTTATCAAAGGAACCCTATTGGGAAAACACAAAAAACTTGCAGGGCACAGAAACCTTTTGTTTCTCTAAATGTAGAGAGATTTCCTGCCAGATGGGGTTTAGTAAGTGCTTACAACTCCAATATAAATAGACAAAAAGACTTAAAATCAGTAAACACAATCTAGATATAAATACTACAACCTCATCTTTTATGTCACTTAAATAATTAAAATGCTTCTCATTGAATAATGAAGTTATTTAAGGAGAAACATCAGAAGAGCATCCAGCCGGCAGATCTAACTGCTTTTGCCTCGAGTGACATGTTCCCAGCAGTGGGTTATATTATGCCTTCATAAAACGTGTTCTGTCATTTTTTTCAGTGCTGTTATTTTTAGCGGATAGTAAGAAAAAGTATCTATCTATGGTATGTGAAAGCTCTGGATAAAAATAAGGAAGTGAGTGATCCCTGACGCAGGTGAAGAAGCCCTCCAATACCTTGAAGCAACACCTGTCCAAACTAGAAGAGTGAAAGCAACACTCATGTGTAGAAATCTACAAATGCAGAGATTTTCATACTGGAACATGGGTTTTGCCTTATCACATACATTTTTAACAGAAATTACAACTAGATTAAGGGTATGATCAGAGACTGAGATATTTGCCCTAGATTAGCATTTTTAAACAATATTCTAAAAGAGCTTCCAAGATGAACTAAGGTTGAAAAACACTAGGTTAACACATTTAAGTAGATTTCACCTCATTTTCCATCCAGCCTCCCTGCTGCCCAGTGGTAGAGCTATTGCTGACTACTATTTGTCTGTTTTCCTTTTTTTTTTTTTTTTTTTTTTTGAGACAGAGTCTGGCTCTGTTGCCCAGGCTGGAGTGCAATGGTGCGATCTCAGCTCACTGTAACCTCTGCCTCCCTGGTTCAAGCGATTCTTCTGCCTCAGCCTCCCAAGTAGCTGGGACTACCATGCCTGGCTATTTTTTTTTTAATTTTATATTTGTATTTTTAGTAGAGACAGGGTTGCGCCATGTTAGCCAGGATGGTCTGGATCTCCTGATCCTGTGATCCACCCGCCTTAGCTTTCCAAAGTGCTGGGATTACAGGAATGAGCCACAGCGCCCAGCCTCCTTTCTGTCTTGATAGCTGGGCATAGACTTATGTTACGCTACATCTCCCAGGCTCCACTGCACTTACGGGTAGCTATACGACTAATTTTTTCTCAATGGAATGTGAGTCAATGTGAGCTATGTTAACTAATATTAACATTAATTAACTCATGCTCTGCTCTCTTCCTGCATCACAACTCTTTAGTCAATCACTGTTTACAGTTTAAGTTTTTGCCTTGTTCTTTCAGAATAAACCCCCAACTACTCTCACCTCCTCCTACCTGCCAAATAATACCCTCATGCTTGCAAAATAGTTGGTCTGTTACAAGTGTTTTCTGGGCCCCCGAAACCTTCACTGAAGTTCAGGTCGTGGCCCCTGAAACCCCCACTGAGGATGCCTTTGTAAGCTCTCAGACTTCCTGCTGACTGCATGAAAATACCTTAGGTTTACCCAGGAAGCCATCTTTTGAAAATGGCAGAACTGCTGTCATTTTGGGTCTAGAATTCTTCCATGGAGAAACGGAACACAGAACTTGAACCATCTAGAATCGCATTGCCAGAGTCCGGACCCTCTCTCCTCTACTCTGCACCTGATTTTTCAAAATCTTAAAAAGTCAATGGTGAATAATGAGGTTTTAGATTTCAAAACTGGACCCCTGAAGTCTCTATTAGGGAAAACACATGCATGACAAAACAACTATTTTAATTCGCAAGCAGGTGGGTATCATTTGGCAGGTCGGGGAAAGTGAGAGTAAGTGGGGGTTCCTTCTGAAAGAACAGGGGAAAATCTTAAACTGTAAACAATGTTTGACTACAGAGTTGTGATGCAGAGCCTGGCACCATGGCTCATGTCTGTAATCCTAGCACTTTGGGAGGCCAAGACCGGTGGATTGCTTGAGCTCAAGAGTTTGAGACCAGCCTGGGCAAAATGGTGAAACCCCATCTCTACAAAAAATACAAAAATTAGCCTAGCGTGGTGGCTCACACCTGTACTGCCAGCTGCTTGCAGGGCTGAAGTGAGAGGATCCCTTGATCCCAGGAGGTGGAGTTTGCAGTGAGCTGAGATCACGCCACTGCATCTAGCCTGGGCGACAGAGTGAGACCCTGTCTTAAAAAAAGAAAAAAAAAAGAGTAGTGACGCAGGAAGACAGAATGGGGAATGATGAGAGAGGCCATTACAGCCACCTCCCCTGGGAAAGACCACAGTGAGTTTGAGAGATGGCCTGGTCTCTGAGTGTGACTTCCTCCACAGTCACCAACAGGGAGCTACAGAAAAACCTATCAATGATCAGAGTGAGTCCTTTGCCATTCAGAACGCCACTCCCATTTTGCCTTTGCTCAGAGGCATGCCTGTTGCCCTTCCCTTTGCCCATTCTCTGGGAACATTGCCCTCCACAGCCATCTACACTGTGCCCTAGAATCTTCTTGGGGAGTAATTCTGCCAGTTCTTTCTTAGCTCTTTGTCTGCATTATGATTGTAAAATTTTCAGGAATCTTGCAAGCTGCTTGTTAAACATCAATAGCTTGTAATCAGTCATGGCTGAATATCTACAACATGAACACTGGCAGAGCTACAAATACCCTTGCTGTGAGCTCCATGATATATGTGGCAGAGACATGGCCTGGGGAGACCATGTAAGAGAGGGAAAGACCCTCATGACTGCATTTAGATAGTGTAAAACAATACGGCATTGTGCACGGTGGCTCACACCTGTACTCCCAGCACTCTGGGAGTCCAAGGCAGGTGAATTAAAAGGTCAGGAGTGTGAGACCAGCCTGGCTGACATGGTGAAATTCTGTCTCTACTAAATTAAAAAAAAAAAAAAAAAAAGCTGGGCATGGTAGTGCATGCCTGTAGTCCAAGCTACTCGGGAGGCTGAGGCAGGAGAATCACTTGAACCCAGGAGGTGGAGGCTGTAGTGAGCCAAGATCGTACCACTGCACTCCAGACTGGGAGACAAAGCGAGACTCTGTCTCAAAAAAAAAAAAAAAAAACTGAACATAAACAGTTGATATCTCCCATACTATTAATGTCACCTGCTCATCACCAATGTTTATTCATTGAATACTATATTAAATTCTGTAATTATGAATATATTCTAGCAAAAAAAAGGGATGTTACATACAGTTGCTTTTGACCACTTAAATCCCTTGGGGGGAAATATTTTTGAGACTTGTAATTTCAAATAAAATGAAAACACAATAATAAACTAAAATAATCTATTTCTAATAATTATAGTACTTGGTTAAAAATATGAAGACTATACCCACATAGATGGGAGACAAAATAGTAATAATAATAATCTGATCTCTATAGTGTATAATTGCCCTACCATCAAATCAGGATTTTCTTTCCCTCTATCTTTGAAACTATTCAAGCAAAAGACCATTAATAGCCTGATGATCCTGAAAAACATGTTTACCTCAGGAAAACTGTTGGGCAATATGGAAACCACAGGAGTGGATTAGGCTGCCCACTCAAACGCTCTATGTTGTCTTCAATTTAAGGTTTGATGAATCAGAGCTGAAAAATGTTACTACCCCCCAACCTGTTTGTATGAAAAAGTCAAGTAGCAGAAAGTCTATGAACATTATTTCTCTAGTTTCTTATTAATAACATGACACTACTGTAAATTTTAGGAGTTGTGCTCCCGCGACCTCCCAAAGGTCGTTTGTAACTACATCTCCTATGAGCTATGAACCCTTGCCTTTCACAGAATAAAGTTGATCTGCTGACAGTAATGAGACAAATATGTATTAGCTTCATGCCTCGGAAACTGTAGTGCCCCTAGTGAATCCTTGACATTTACTGTGTGCAATTTCCCTTGGTGTAAAATGCAGTTTAAAAAACAACTAGAACGCATGAACATGCTGGCAATAGCTATGTCAGCCAAGAACTGACTCATTTAAACGAAGTTATAACCTATTCCTTGAGTACTGAGTAGGGTGTGTGAATAAAATAGCAGTAGATACTTGGATGAGATGTTTAATGCAAAATCATGCTTTAACAGCAGTTTCTTTTTATTTAAATCAGGACCTCATCATTTAAAAGAAATTCTAGCTTTTAGGAATGTGGTTTTCTTACCCACCAGGATTTAATAAGCTAAATCTGATATCATCAGTCTTTAACCCTTAGAAGAAAACCTAAGGCCGGGCGTGGTGGCTCACGTCTATAATCCCAGCACTTTGGGAAGCCGAGGCGGGTGGATCATGAGGTCAAGAGATCAGGACCATCCTGGTCAACATGGTGAAATCCCATCTCTACTAAAAATACAAAAATTAGCTGGGCGTATGGCGCACGCCTGTAGTCCCAGCTATTCGGGAGGCTGAGGCAGGAGAATTCCTTGAACCCAGGAGGCAGAGGTTGCAGTGAGCCGAGATCGTGCCATTGCACTCCAGCCTAGGTAACAAAAGCGAAGCTCCATCTCAAAAAAAAAAAAAGAAGAAGAAACTCTAAAATCTAAACCCTTTCAGCACTCTGTGATTTAACTGTACCTCATCCAAGTTATTTTCCCACCTCTGTCCATTGCCATGTCATACTCTGGTCTTCTCTCTGGCTCCAAGATGCCAAGCCCAGCCAGCCTCCAGGGTTTGGCATTTGATGGTCCTTGTCTTGCGATGTTCCTTCTCACCACTAATAGTTGCATGCCTGAAGTCTTTTCCTCCTTCCCAGCATAACTCAAATTTCTCCTTCTCAGAAAGACTTTCCTTCACCACTCAACAAATTTGGCCATCATCACTCACTCTTTTTCACATTACTCTGTTTTTATGTTCCTCATACCATGGTATACTTTTTGCTTCCCTTTATTACAATAGAACATGAGCTTCAGATAGTAGTAGCCCTTGTCTGTTGTTGGGTTATTAAAAAGTTGTCCCAATCTTTATATATTTTGAGAATGTTCTGTTTTCTACTGAGCACATGTACCTGGAAATGCTTTGAAAAGTACTTTCAAAATATTTTCAATGGATCATAGAATCTATGAAAAAATGAATCCAAAAAGATTATATACTTCAACTGCCTTGTTTTAAAATTGAAAATGTGGAATTGAAATAATAGACTTAGACCCTTATTTCTGGCTGCCATTTCAGACCTGTCTCTGACATACTGCAATCTATTATGAAGACTTAGTTTTAAATGGGCCTTAACAAAAAATATCAGAAGTTTTGTCTAAAATTATCAAAATATTTGAAAATAAGGCAAAACTTATTTTTTGAAATTCTGATGAAAATCTGAATCATTCTTGTAGAGCAAAAACCTTTTGCTTAGGTATAAAAATTTCCCACAGTTTTCAACGGTCTCATGTATGATTCTCTAAATTGTTTTCATTCTCATTTTCAAAGATCTACATGAAAAACTTATTCATTCATTTATACAGTCATACCTTAATGCTTGTGAAGTACTATAATAGGCAAAATAGGGAATAAGAACTCAAGAACATGAAAAGTTTTACAACAAACTGAACTAAAAAGAATGACACACAAGTAATTGTTAAACAACAAACACCACAGAGATATCATAAAAACCACCATCATCTTCATAAAGTATAAAGATACATTTTTCTGAATGGCTACTACATCAGAAAGTTTGATGGGTGGATTTCTCATTCTCACATTCTCCCTGAAAACTAAGAATTGTTATTTCTCTTTTATAGACAAATACCCCCGAGGATTAGTGAGATTAAAAATAAACAAACAGACAAAAAACTTTGTCCAAAGTCACACAGTTCATTATTGAAAAGCTGGGAATCTGGGCTGGGTACGGTAATCTCAGCACTTTGGGAGGCTGAGGTGGGCGAATCATGAGGTCAAGAGATTGAGACTATCCTGGCCAAAGTGGTAAAAACCCTGTCTCTACTAAAAATATAAAAATTAGTTGGATGTGGTGGCATGCAACTGTAATTCCATCTATTTGGGAGACTGAGGCAGGAGAATCACTTGAACCCGAGCGAGGGATAGGGGGATGTTGTAGTGAGCTGAGATCACGCCACTGCACTCCAGCCTGGTGACAGAGAGAGACTGTCTCCGAAAAAAAAAAAAAAAAGCTGAGAATCTGATTCCAAAAACCATACTTTTCATCTTTATTCATGTGCACAGAAGCCTATGGAACATTTGGGAATGGATAAGTTCAAGTGTTCAGTGTATAGAGCCCCACACACTCCACAATTTTCAGCCAGATTCTCTGAATGCCTTTCTGGCTTACGAGCTATGACGTGTGCAGGCTAACTTTGGTGCGTGTCATTGCTGTAGGCAGAAGTTATGTGAACTAGGTGTTCATATAGCTCAAATGGGCATGTGTCTTTTATTATTTAAAACAAAAAACTGAATTATTATAAAGAAGTTATACAGAATAAATGCAAGTATCATTTAGTCAAAATGGTAAAAATCAAAATGCAGAGGGACAGGGATGATAAAAAGTCATCTTCGGTGATAAAAGGTTTTGAACAGAAATCACTAGGAGTTCAACCATAGTTTAGAATGAAGAGAGATGATTTCAGACAAATACAATACTGAGGGCTTTACTAGGATCAAGGCTGATCAGCAACTGTATACAATGATGTGTACTGGAGGAGTTCCATTTTGATGCTTTAGGGAATTCTGAATGGGTGGTGCTCATGCCTACTAGTTGTTAATCATTTTAAAAATTGCCCTGACTAAAGGGAAAATACAAAAGGAGTAAGACATGTTTTAAGCATAGATGTTTTAGGTATTATGTTAGATACTTCCTACATTGAATCTCTATCTACAAGGTAGCTGTCCTTAGATTTTATAGATTTAGAGAAAAGGCTGAGAACTGAAATTCTTTGCCTCAAATTAAGCAACATATATTTTGTATAGGTCACTTCTTGTTATGTAGCTACTCAGCATTCATTGCTCTTTCTTCTAGTAGCAGTATGCTGTCGTTCCTTGGTGAATCATCTCTTTAAAAAATGTGAGTCTATACTCTACGCTAGGCTCGAGGGATGTGCAAACAAGTGTCCTTACTATGTCCTTTCTTGGGACATAGTAAACCCTTTGTAAAGGCTCATTAACCCAGTCTAGATAATTCAGAATCCAAAGGGAACTAACTTTTACCCGCAAAGATTCGGAAAGAGATATGCTCATTTTTTTTTTTTTTTTCTTAAAAGAGAACTTTCAGACCAGCTATGGTGGCTGTAATCCCAGTACCTGGGGGCCAAGGTGGGGGTCAAGAGATTGAAACCATCCTGGCCAACATGGTGAAACCCCATCTCTACTAAAATTACAAAAATTAGCCGAGTGTGGTGGTGCATGCCTGTAGTCCCAGCTACTTGGGAGGCTGAGGCAGGAGAATCGGTTGAACCGGGGAAGCAGAGGTTGCAATGAGCCAAGATTGTGCAACTGCACTCCAGCCTGGCAACAGAGTGAGGCTCTGTCTCAAAAAAACAAAACAAAACAAAAACAAATAAATAAATAAAAGAAGAAAGAAAGCTTTGAGGACGTCTGATACTACTGGAAGCCAACCTGAGAGGAGAGTCTGTTTCCAAATATACTAAGAAACAGAACACATGGATAGAAAACAAATCTTTTAGAACTTATGCTCATATACACTTGACCTCGTAAACCTTCCTCTGAATTTTTCACTTCCACTGACCAATACTTTCACTTATCTGCTTAATCCACATGGATTGGGATTTTCTACTACACACAAAAGCATCCTTGGAAAACTTTGGAGGCATTTTTGATTGTCAGTACAATATGATGGCTTTACTAGTGTGTCATAGGAAAGGATCAGGGATTCTTAATGTTCTGTAAAGTTGTAGAGAAATTCTACAGAGAAAAAAAAAATGTTCTGCCCCAAATGCCAATATTGCCCCTTAGAGAAACACTGGTTGCTGAGAAGTGTACTACTTGGAGGAAATCTTGCACACAGCCCCTGCACATAAATGAAAACATATGTGTACAGTTTAGGTGCTAAGAAGAGATCAGTAAGATCTCAGGGGGTCTTATATATGGCAGGAGGGAAATACAGTAGAAAAGCTCTGCTGCTGACAGTATGTAAAAGGCATGCATTTGCAGTTTATCTCAAGGTAATGAGGAATCATGGAAGGTTTCAGAGCAGGAGGGTAATGTGTTAAAAAGCAGTGTTATAAGATGACTAATTGAGAAAAGTATGTTGGGTAAGTCACAAAGTAGAAAGAAAGGAGGCAGAAAAACTGAGTGGGCTCAAGACCTACTCAACAGGCCTTCATAGAAGAAAGAATGTACTGACTCTCTTGGGTTTTTGTTGTTACTTCCTCATCATATTAAGATTAGCTATAAATTAGGAGTACAATAATAAATCAACCTTTTTGGCAAAGTATGTGCGCATGTATGTGTGTACATGCGATGGCTAAACTACAAATAGAGGCTATGATAAAAACCGGAAAATAATAACATCATGATACGAAGTATGTTTCTGGTTCTTCTGTAAATGATAGCCATTATCTTCACCAAGGCAAGATCATTTTTATTTGATTAGAACTACAAAGCTGTGAAATGACTGAATATGAATTGGATAACCTCACACATCCAACATTAATCCAAGTTTGAACTTTTTTTTTTTTTTCTTTTTGAGACAGAGTTTCACTCTTGTTACCCAGGCTGGAGTGCAATGGTGTGATCTCGGCTCACCGCAAGCTCCGCCTCCTGGGTTCAAGCAATTCTCCTGCCTCAGCCTCCCGAGTAGCTGGGACTACAGGCACATGCCACCATGCCCAGCTAATTTTTTGTATCTTTAGTAGAGACGGGGTTTCACCATATTGACCAGGATGGTCTCGATCTCTTGACCTCGTGATCCACCCGCCTCAGCCTCCCAAAGTGCTGGGATTACAGGCTAGAGCCACCGTGCCCGGCCCCAAGTTTAAACTTTAAAAAGAATATACTTTATACAAATTATGTAGAGTAAGGCAAACTACAATATCTTTAGTAAGCATGCATTTGCCAGTACAGAAAATAAATTGCTTTAGTTTTTCCTAATTGGCAAAGTGATACAACATGTATCTGTGATTTTATTGACTGAGATTCATAGTCTTCAGACTTTCCTCCATGGTGTGTGCTTTGTTTTTGATAACAGTATTTTATCTACCAGAAAATGTGTTAATTGTCAGCAACAGGCCTACCATGTAACTGAAACACAAAACTGGAAGATGACATTTTGTTTTGTTTCTGGGAAGTTTAATTATTGAAACTGTAATATTAAGCCAGATAGTTAACTAATCATATTGATGCTTCTAATTCTCTATTTTTGTCTTTATCTTCCTTCCCCCCAGTTGGTACATTGAAACCCAAAACCCAATTGTGGCTATTTGGAGATGTCACCTCTAAGGAAGTAATTAAGGTTAAGAAGAGATCAGAAGAGTGGGTCCCTGACCCAATAGGAATAGTGACTGTATAAAAAAAGACACGACAGAACTCACACGTTTTCTCTTTCTCCCTCTCTGCATGCCCACACTGGGGGTGGCTAAGTCAGGATACAATGAGAAGGCAGCCAGAGAGAGGGCCCTCACCAGGAACCAAACGGGCCTACAACTTGATCTGGAACTTCTAGCTTTCATAACCATGAGAAAATAGATTTCTGTTGTTTAAGCCACCCATACTATCCTGCTTTGGCATTTGATTATGGCGTCCTGAGCAGACTAATACAATCACCTTACAAAAAATGAGGAGAATTAAAGAAAAAAGATAAGGAAAGAGCAAAGAAACAAAGTGACTTCTGTGGTCAGTTCTTAAACTAAATTGCATAAAGAGATAAATTATTCATTCTGTGATCAGGAAAATATGGCCAGGTGTGGTGACTCATGCCTGTAATCCCAGCACTTTGGAAGGCTGAGGCAGGTGGATCACAAGGTCAAAAGATCAAAACCATCCTGGCCAACATGGTGAAACCCTGTTTCTACTAAAAACACAAAAAAGTAGCTGGCTGTGGTGGCGCACACCTATAGTCCTAGCTACTAAAGAAGCTGAGGCAGGAGAATCCTTTGAACCTGGGAGGCGGAGGTTGCAGTGAGAGGAGATTCCACCACTGCACTCCAGTCTGGGCAACAGTGCGAGACTCCATCTCAAAAAACAAAAAACAAAAATATGGAACAAATAGTTATTACCAATATAGAACACTAGGTAAGAAAATTGTTCTTACTAGAGAAGGATTAATTTCCTATGAACTTTCTGTCTCTAATAAGAATGTATAACAGTTATTATACTTAATAGTATCTTGTAACAAGAGTTTCTCTTTATATGATTATTTTTTCTTACTATTGGTTTCCAAATTCTTTGGGGCCAATAACTCTATGTGTGTCTACATTTATATTTCACAGCCACATCTATGTCTAATAAAGGCTTGATGACAGTCCCTGGTTTTCACTTCATGAATATATATTGATTGATTCATAGATTTAAAAGATAGCCTATCACTTCATATTTTTATTATCCATTTTGTTATCCATATCCCTACCAGATTACAAATTCCTTGAGAGCAGAAACTGTTTTTTCATCATGTAGTAGGTATTCAATAAATAGCTACTGAGTGTAAATAAATGACATAATAAATCAAACTGAAAACAGGAAGCTGTGAGTTGAGTGTAAGAGACTTCTTTCTTGAATGGAAATTAACTGTGAAAATGTCTCTGCAGTGGGAAGCCATTGTCATTGGGGACTTTCACCGGAAGCTTGGAGAACGCTGAAAACTAACAAATGTGCTAGAGGAGACTAAAAGCTGAGATTCTGTGTTGAGGAGGCTTTGAAACAGATAACTTCCTTAGTATATTATAGAATCATATTCATTTAGGATAAAATAACACTGAAACACAAAGAAAGCATACACACATACATACATACATGCATATACATATACACACACACACACAAAAGCAGCTCATTGTTTCTTTGTCTATGTATATGTATATGTAGACGGAGAAGGAAGCTCATTGCCCTTCTTTTGAAGCATTTACAGAACATAATGATTTCTGTTTAATCTATTGAAAGTACCTCAGAATGCTGAAGGAAAGGTTGTTTTACAGCTCAGGAGTTTATAAAGGTTCTGACAAATACTCTTTCCTTTTAAATTGTCCAACACACCCAATGCATGACCTTTGTCCACCTCAAAGCATCTGTTCCTTGACTGTTTTGATAAAAGTGTACCAACAAAGATAAACACAGCCTTCTTCACTGCAGTACCAGCTAGTTAAAGACAACAGTAACAGCAAAACCATGAGACACCTCAGACTCCACATCACTCAGGGCTTTAGAAAATTTTCAAGGGCAAATGGACTTGGCATTGAATTTAGGTTTGAATGGAAGCAACTTCTCTCTTCTGAGTGGTAGCTTTAAAGAATAATTAGGAAGCACTGGAAAATAAATTTTATTTTCTAAAATCCTAGATTTGATCATGCAACACGATGTCAGTGTAAGCAGAAAACAGTTTATTTTAAAGGAAAAAAAGAGGGTATAAAGAACTGAAAAATGAGAGATTCGAGGGAGTGAAGGAGGGGAAGAGGAAAGAAAGAAAATGGTAACAATCAAGATTCTTTAGAGTATGCCAAAGGTCAAATTATGTTTAATAACCTTTCTAATTTTATGAGGTATAAATATGATGATAGTTATGTCATGACATCATTTAGCCCTAGAATTGAAGGAGTGCTTGGTCATTTAGATAATGGAGCTGAGGATGGTAATAGGATGAAACGGATAGTCAGGGTGACAGGTTAGTTCTTTTAGGATCATAGGCCCTTTCCTAGTGCTGCATAAAAGGGATTATTATATTGGCTTTCAGAAGTATCTTGACATTTCCATTAAAATCATGATTTTGACAGGTTTATGTATTCAGCCCTTTTCATTTGCATGGGATTGAAACTTGACATTAAAAATCCTCAGACCAAATGCATTTTAAACATCATGCATACTTGCATATTTATGTATGCACAGAGTAAATGCAACATGTAAGCCTACACAATATATATCAAGTTTTAATAGTTCTTATACTTTACAGTTTTTACTGAATTCTTCATTACCTTGGTAAGTGTTAAATAATCTACCTAAAAGATAAAAAATACCTGAAGAGTTTGAATGAATGTGGTCTGCATGAAAAGCTACATTTTTGGTAGTAGACAGGATACTTGCTGCTTAATAAGTTAAGTATTCCAGGCTCTTAATATAACTCATTTTATTTGGTGAAGGCTTTATATCATTTTACTGTGTTATCATTATATTTTCATATCTTTTGGCTTTTATTTTTCAAGGGCTATGCCATTTTATTTAAAAGCATCACATTTTATTCATTGAAAGTCCCCAGCATAGACGCATTTTTTTTTTTTTTTTTTTTTTTTTGAGATGGAGTTTCACTCTTGTTACCCAGGCTGGAGTGCAATGGCGCAATCTCGGCTCACCACAACCTCTGCCTCCTGGGTTCAGGCAAATCTCCCGCCTCAGCCTCCTGAGTAGCTGGGATTACAGGCACGCGCCACCATGCCCAGCTAATTTTTTGTATTTTTAGTAGAGACGAGGTTTCACCATGTTGACCAGGATGGTCTTGATCTCTTGACCTCGTGATCCACCCGCCTCGGCCTCCCAAATTTCTGGGATTACAGGCGTAAGCCACCACGCCCAGCCTTAGACACATTATTATCCCTTATTAAGTAAAACAAGCCTTTCTTTACTGTGTTCCATGCCCTTACTATTCAGTTTTCCAAGGACCAGGAACACTGGCACTACCTGGAAGCTTATTGGAAATGCAGATTCTCAGGTCCCATACCTAACCTACCTAAATCAGAGTTTTCCTTTTAGCAGGATGCCTAGGCAATTCCCAGGCACATTAAAAAGTTTGAGATGCTGTGATCTAAACAATACTCAAAACAAAAACAAAAACTCTGCAAAATATTCTTAGAATTGTATCAATATATTTAGAAATAATCAATTGCCAAAACATTTAACCTTTTACTGGATGCTTGATGTCATGTGCAGATGTCTTAAAACCTTGAGAGTTTAGCATGTCATTTCTACTGCTGTTAAAGCTCTCTGTACCAGTAGTGACAAACTGGTCCCGGAACCAAATTGGGATCATAGCCTGTTTTTATATAGCCTGTGAGCTAAGAAAAGCTTAAATACTCTTAAATGACTGAGAAAAGTCAAAGGAAAAGTATTTCATGATACATAAATTTGTATAACATTCAAATTCAAAGTCTATAAATGACGATCATCTATAGCTATAATGTCACAGTTGAATAGTTATAACAGAGAACATATGTCCTACAAAGACAAAAGTATTTATCATTTGGCCCTTTAAGAAAAAAAAAAGTGAAACCCCACTCTGAAATATAAATCTGTGTGTGTGACATGTGACAATACTCTTAAAGGATGATCCCACTTTATTAAATAAAATTATTCAGTGTTCTTTAGAAATTTGGACACTCAAGCTAGGTGAATAGAGAAATAAATACATAAATCTGAGCTTATTCTTATTCTGCTTCGAGATCAGTAAATAAAAAATTTCATATCATAAACATCCATAACATATTATATTGCTAAGCTTTTAGATGAGTACATATCTTAGTCTATTTTGGGCTATTTTAACAGAATATATAGAGAATAGAAAACTTATAATAAACAGAACTGTATTGGCTCACAGGTCTAAAGGCTGGAAAGTTCAACTTCAAGATGCCAGCATCCAGCAGGGGCCTTCTTGCTGCATCATCACATGGAGGAAGGCAAGAGGGTAAGAGAGTAAGGAGGGGTTGAACTCACCCTTTTATACAGCACCAATCTCCCCCATAATGGTGGAGCCCTCACAGCCTAATCGGTGATCTCACCTATTAATACTGTTACAATGGCAATTAATTTTAACATACATTTTGGTGGAGACAAACATCCAAACTCGCAGCATTATATAATTACTTTAGAATGACGTTTAACTGTCACGGTCACAATTTAGGAGGGTAATATGCTAGGAAGCCTTGCGGATTCGAAATTTACTTTATATCAACATGAGTTTTTAAAATTAGGACAAAGCTCCTGTGAGTTCTTCTTCAGAACCTCTGATGTTTCTTGTTTAGTGGCTCTTTGATTTTTTTTTTTTTTTTTTTTTTTTCCAGAATGGACATCCCAAAATTGCTCACATCTACAAAGATCTGACAAATCCCTTCTAGGACATGGTCACAAAAGTAAAATAGATAGAAACTGTTGGTGAAGAGCAAATATCTATCACATGGCCCAAGTTTTACTCTAAAGGAAGAAGTGGTTCAGGCAGTTGTATGTAAAATACTGCAGCAGATAGGAAGACAGCAGTGATGGGACATGAGAAAGAAAGAACTAGTACTGCACTCTGTGACTTCGGGAAAGGACAAAAGATCTCAAAAGCCTGCGAAGGCATTACTATAATAAGGTAGAATATAAAGAAGGCCTTCATAATTATGGCTCTGAGTTACGGAGCAAAGAGATACTTAGAATACTCAGCACTCTCTGTTTAACATAATAATAATCATCATAAAACAATGTAATGGTTGGCATATTTTAGAAGGATTTCCACCAAAAAGCTGGAAACTTTGCTGCTAGAGAGATGTTTTAGTTATCTGGAGTATTTGAATATTGCGAACATATTCACCAACTATGTTGGGTATATGAGAGTCACTATTCTAAAACAACGACTAGACAGCACACCAGTAGCTCATTCAAACCAGCAGGATGAGTAGTCAGAGGAGAGAGGCTATCTCATAGGAGGGGACAAAAGTACCTAGTGAGACATGTGAACAAATCACTAAAATACATTTGTAAAAATTTTGCATTAAATTTCTGAATTGTCACTGTGAATCTTTTATAAGAATTGAGGTTGAGCGCGGTGGCCCACGCCTGTAATCCCAGCACTTTGGGAGGCAGAGGGGGCAGACCATCCTGATCAACATGGTGAAACCTCATCTCTACTAAAAATATAGCAATTAGCTGGGTATGGTGGTGCTTGCCTTTAATCCCAGCTACTCAGGAGGCTGAGGCAAGAGAATCGCTTGAACCAGGGTGGCAGAGGTTGCAGTGAGCCGAGATGGCGGCACTGCACTCCAGCCCGGTGACAGAGCGAGACTCAGATTCCAAAAAAAGAATTGCCGTCCACAGTAAAAAAGCAAATGTGCAAAGCAGTAAGACTTATTTAAAAGGATTAATCAGGCCAAGTGCCTGGCTCATGTTTGTAATCCTAGCACTTTGAGACGCCAAGGTGGGAGGATGCTTGAGCTCAGGAGTTCAAGACCAACCTGGGCAACAAAGGAAGACCCTGCCTCTAAAATTTTTTTAAAAATTAGCTGGGCATGAGAGCACGAACCAGTGGTCACAGCTACTTAGGAGACTGAGGTTGGAGGGTCACTTGAGCCTGGGAGGCTAAGATGGGAGGGTCACTTGAGCCTGTGAGATTGAGGCAGCAGTGAGCTATGATCATACCACTGCACTCTTGCACTGGGTGAGAGAGTAAGACCCTATCTCAAGAAAAAACAAAAAACTAAAAAGGTTAATTATGCCTTAAAAACAAGAAAGTTACCCAGAAAGAGATTCCCAGTCACCTATGGGCTTTTTACATAGTTCTTCAATAATGCATAGTATTTGTCTCACATTTAGTCAAATAAATTATCTTGAAAATGTATAAATGTGTATATTCCATTGCTTGCCTCTGAGAATAAAGTATGCTGCATTGCATTCTAGCAATGAGCACCATTTTAGCATTCAGCTAGTGCTCCCCTCACGGGCTGTGACTTGGCTCATTCATCAGCCTGAAATGGGCTAATTTAAAATAGTCTGAGAAAGAAAAGGGGAAAAAAAGCTAATTGTCTGCAAAGAGGTGTTAAGAATGAAATAAAAATACAGAAAATTAGGAGTTGAAGAGGTATCTTTTTCAGCTGTCGCAGCCTACAGTCTGAAGACGCGTACCAGTAATTTGTGAAGATGTGTGGGTATTGAATTGCTCTGCGCACAAAGCCAGTCTAGTGAGTGATAACTCCAATACCAGCTTTGACTTGAGTGGATTAGGTGCTAAGTGGGTTTAACAAAATTACCCAGAGCATTACATCATATTCCTCCCACTTCTTGTGACAGAAGCTATTATTCCTGTGGGACTCTGCTGAAAATGAAGTGGTCAAGCGTATGAAAGGGGTGAAAGGGTATCAGGACGAGAAGGATGGAGAAAAAAGGGATCCTCATGATGGGCCGCTGTATTTTGGAAAATGGGGTAGAATTTTGCTGAAATCTGAAGTGTGTGGCTTAAAATGACATCTTCCCTATATTTTTACTCTGGTGAAGATTTAGCAAGATTATCCCCAAAACTTGCTACTGGCATACTTAATTTTGTGATAAATTGTATATTACAAACATTTGGGATAATTAAGAACCAATCGCGGTGACTCCTTTTTTTCCCCATCTTCCTTTCGTTCCTTCCTCCCTCCTGCTTTCATGTTCCTCTTCCCTCCTTCCCTCTCTTCCTCCCTTCTCTCCTGCCTTCATTCTTTTCTTCTCTTTCTCCCTCCTTCTTGAGTCCCTTTCTTCCCTCAAAGTATTTGCTCTCGAGCACTGTACCTGAGGAACTGTAATAGGGAAACAGAAGAAAAGGCAGCGATGACCATTCTCTGCAACACGATGAAGAAGAAACTGCCTTATACAGATATTGATGTCAATCACTGATCCAATATGTAAATATGATACTGCAAGAGACGAAAGTACTAAGTAATGGTTGAATAAATAGAAAGACAGCCATGCTGGAATGTTTCTCTTTGAACAAGACAGTAAGGAAAATTTTTATAGAGAAGTAAAAATTGTTAAAAAATAAATAATATTTTAAAAGCTTAAAATATCTGTTACCTATAACTTGATGCAATGTTACTTAAAAAGTCACATCATCTCCTGCCTTAAACTTCCAAACAAGTAGTGGTTAAATGTGAAGTTCTGTGGTACTTTGCTGACAAATTATTTTCTATTGTGTGACTTGGTCTAAGTAAGAGAAGTGAACTCAGGGACCAGACTTTTTTTTTTTTTTTTTTTTTCCATTTACTTCTTCCTAGTCAGTCAGAAGTCCAGAAAGAAGAGATAGAAAAGCATCAGCTAATGCTAGAAAGAGGAAACATTCACCTTCGCCTCCCCCTCCCACACCAACAGAATCACGGAAGAAGAGTGAAAAGAAAGGGTAAGAACTATTACATGATTCAAAGAGCGTTGAAACAGGCTGGACACAGTGGCTTACACCTGTAATCTCAGCACTTTGCGAGGCCGAGGCAGGTAGATCACCTCAGGTTAGGAAATACTTCTGTGGTATTTCTCTGTGTTGGTATGAATCATGTTATGTGAGGTGTAAGGATTGCTGAGGGACCAAACTTTTATAACATGAGGCAATTTGATTCTAGATTTGGTTTCCACCACCTTAAAGAAGCATCACAGAGCATAGCTACTGTCTTGCATTTTCTTCATCTAAGAACAGGGAGAGGACAAATAAATTCTGAAGTAGAAAAGGGAGTACTTCTAAAATAATTTTTCTCAGACAGAGTATTATATGACAATTTCACTAGCAGTCAGCAAATAAATATTTTCACCAATGAAAGTAAAGTTTACCTTTATGGCACGTAATAGCCAGGTGATATGGTGGGTTACCTATATTTAGCTTTGCAGCTGATATATGCTTCTTGGGTTTTCATTTATCCTGTCTCACTTTGTTATCCACTATTGTGACTTTCATGATTTTTATAACCGATAGGCCCGTCACAATCAGTTAAAAGTCTTATTAAGACCACATAAACAATGACTTTTCCCCAGCTAATATGGCACGTAAGTCCATTGATAAAATGATCACATTTTCTTAATGTTAAGATAATTTGAAATTCTTTTTCTGTTTGATTCATTCAGCTGGTGCTAGTCTCTGCAAAAAAATATTGGTTTCTTTTTCACAGTGCAACTAAATGAATGGTGTTTTAAAGATTTGAAAGAAGAGTAATAAAATCTTATTCTATAATCTATCCATTTTTTCTCTAATTCTTAAAAATGTATGAACGCAGAAAGAATATCTCAATCTAATGCTCAATAACTCAGATAGAGGCACAAAATCAGCCTGATGGACATCTGAAGACATAAAAATTGTACTTTTTTCATATTTAATTCAGATATCATGCCTTCTATATTCTGAGGCTGAAGAAATGCAAACAAATAATTCCGTATTTTTAGTACATTCAGGAGAAGATCCTAAAGCTTTGATTTCCTTAGTAGTCACTGACTTAACAATTGTGATTTTTCTTCCAACACATTGAACCTAACCCCTAGTTTAAAAATTATTTGAATGGCTAAAATTCTTCTTTTTAAAATGAAAAGGGGAAAGATAACTAGTAAATAACTTTATTTGTCATAAAAGTTTGGAAGTATCTATGAGAGAGCAGAGGAAGGTTAAAATCTCTTCTAGCATATTGACTCAGCACCTGGGAGGTGAGGTAAGGGCAGATGCCAGAACTCAAGCTTTCAGAGGAGAATTAAATATTTAGAGGGAATTTAGATTACTCACTTCATTTTGTTATTTTTAAGGCAGATTTTCAGCTTCAATTAAGGGAAAACTTATATTTTTATTTTCGATCTAAAAAATAAATCCCTGTCTTCTGTAATGATGGTCTTTCCATTGTATACTCTGTGTGTATGTGTGTGTGTGCACACATGTGTACAT
The DNA here is from genome assembly GCF_048565385.1 of Saimiri boliviensis. Classification (NCBI taxonomy): domain Eukaryota; kingdom Metazoa; phylum Chordata; class Mammalia; order Primates; family Cebidae; genus Saimiri; species Saimiri boliviensis. Next base: position 17,170,857 of record NC_133468.1, read on the forward strand.
GTTAGAGAGAGTACAGGTAACACTGAGAGAAAATGTCATAACTAATGAAAGAAGAAATGATTATTAGTGGGAATTTTGCAACACTGTGTCAGGAACATGACCCAAAATAGCTTGAAGTTGATGGGGAATACTTAAGCTGCCAGTGGTTTAACTGTTACTGACAAAAATTCCCTAGGGTGAGGCAAGTGATGAGCAGTGTAAGAAGTCAGCAGAACACAGTTCTGGACAAATGCACAAGCCCTTGTCAAACGTGGAAACTGCCCAGATGCATCCATGTATGTCTCCAAGCTGGCACCCGGAGCTCCACCAAATCCCATTGTCCTGTAGCACAGATAGCAATGTCTCTGACAAAAGAAGCATCCTTGATGAATCCTGACATTGGGATAATCACCAAACAGAACTGTTTGAGATTGGCAGCCTTATTTCTAACATGTCTACTTAAGTCATGACTTCTAGGTTGAGTCTATTGTTTGTAAAATGAAACTAGTTTAACACTTTCCTTGATGTTGTGAAAAGCACTGACTAATCTATTCTATTTAACAATAATCTATCTGCACAGTTTTTTGAGACAAGGTCTCGCTCTGTCTCTCTGTTGTCCAGCCTAGTGTGTACAGGAATGATCAAAGCTCACTGCAACCTCAAACTTCTGGGTTCAAGCAACTCTTCTGCCTCGGCCTTCAGAGCAGCTAGCGCTACAGGGGCAAGCCACCATGTTCAGCCAGCATGATATAATTTTTTGCAATTATTATTACAGTGGGTTTTGACAGTTTCTAGCAAACCATAGACAGTAGAGTCTAAAATTTAATTACATTTAACATTTCCTCTGTTTCTTTGGGTTGATAATGGGATTTAAACCCCTTAATTCTCTGCTTCTTTACGGTAACTTCCCAATCATGAAGAAAATGTATCCAATGTATTGGTGATAAATATTCCTAAACCTTTTAAGACTTATAGAAAAAGTTTTAGAGATATCAAAACACTGAAAATAAAGAGTCATACAGTTGATTTGCTGAGCCTATAGCTACTATAATTTGTCTGGAATTAAGCATGAAATAGAAGAGTGAACATCAAGTTAGGAAAATTTCGAACACTGAAAGCAAATGTTGGAAATCTGTCATTAAAACAGTTTTAATATAACAGTTCAATAATCTGTCCTTAAAACAGTTTTAATATGACAGTTCAGTAAGATGTAGTAGTTAAGGCCAGGCATAGTGGCTTGGGTCTGTAATCTCAGCACTTTGGGATGCCAAGGTGGGTGAATCACCTGAGGTCAGGAATTCAAGACTAGCCTGGGCAGTATGTCTTTTAGTAGAGACCATCTGGTTTCTACTAAAAATAAAAAAAAAATTATCAAGGCATGGTGGTGCACACCCATAATCCCAGCTACTCAGGAGGCTGAGGCATGAGACTCACTTGAACTCTGGGAGGTGGAGGTTGTAGTGGGCCAAGATGGCTTCATTGTACTTCGGCCTGGGCAACAGAGTAAGACTCCATCTCAAAAAACAAAAAACAACAAAGAAAGAAGAAGAACAAAATAGTAGTTAAGAAGGAAAGAGAGAAATTTTCTTGCCTAATTGAAAAAATGTTCGAGGGTGTTCTTTATATGATGAAAATACATGGCAAAGCAATGAGCAAAGCATGTTTCGAATTTTCGCTTTCCATAGGTATACATAGGAAACAAAAAGGTTTAAAATCCTTTTTTTTTTTCTAAAAACGAAATGTCTACTTTTCAAGTTTTTGGTTTGTTTGTTGTTCCCCTCCGTCCCCCGCCCCAACCAAGGAGCACAAAGTTGGGGCAAAAGGAGGGGTGGCAGAATAAAAAAAAAAATCCACTAAGAGAACTGGAGTCAAATTTCCTGTGTTCACATTCTAGCTGCACTGCTTGTTAATTCTGCAACATTGGCAAACCACATCTTCTGAAGTTCCAGTTTCTCATGTATTTCATGTTAGAACGTAATAGTGTATACCTTACTGATGGCTGGGGTTATTGTGAGTGATAAATAACATGTCACCTGCCCATCAAGTTGAAAACATATCTGGCACGTGTTACATGAATCACTTATTCTGTTATTGTGTTGGCATAGAACAGCATTTTCACTCTTGCCCCCACACTTATTAATGTTCTAAGAGCTGTGGTGAAATAAGCTCAGAAAACACCCAGTTAAAAAACATAGGACCAATAGATCTACTGGCAGGTCTTCTGAGACGTTTTAATTTTGAAGAATGTATCATAAACTTTGGAGACAGAAAAATTCATAGAACTTTCCAATGTTATGGGACATCTTCTCTAAGCGTATGCTTGTAGGCCAACAGAACTAACACTAAAAATGTCACTTTTTATCTAGACCCATCCAGTTGGATGCCCTAACTTGAGTCACCCCTTTAGTAGCTATTTCAAGATGCTGTCATCCGGGTTATTTCCAAAATTAGAGTCCTTGATCTTATTTTTCATTAATTCAAAAATCTTTGGCTGTCCTCCATGATTGCAGAATAAATCTGGAACTCTTTAGCATAGCATGGCACTCAGTGACTTTGATAGTCTGACTTTAACCTTTCCTTCCCACTTCTTTTCCAATCATACTAATGTCTCTTGAAAACACCAGGTGTCCATGGTTTTTCACACTATTTTCTAAGTCTATAATGGAGCCAAACAATTTCTCCACCTGACAAAGCCTACTCTCAAGAAACAGCTCATGTATCCACACCTTGGGAAGCTTTCTCAGGGCCATTTTCTTCTAAGATAGAACCTCCAAACTTCTACAACTTTGTTTTTCATAGTTTCACTATAGCCATTTATTAAAGAGAATTAGTGTCGTAAGTTGTATCTGAATCTATTTTTCCTACTTCTTGTGAGTTCAGAGTAGAAATGGAGTATGTCACATTCAGCTATTTATTTTCACTAACTAAAATGATGTCTGTGCCCTAATAGGTACTCAGAAAATTGATTTTGAAACACTAGGAATACGGGAAAAAAAATCAAAGCATAGTCCTACTGTAGTTTAGAAGTCATATTTCTATATATGGAGGGACAATGCTACTATTACTTCTCTAATAAAACACAGATCTGTCTCAAGGCAGGTGTTTTCAGGTATGCTTGCCTGCAGGTAGTGAGTGCAAATTATATCAGTTCCTACTAAATTTAAAAAGTATTTCTTAGTTTCTTGTCAACAATAGAATTGAGACATTTATTGGCTATTTGAATCATGGGGACACTTAGTTTATGTCTATCAGGAAAATGTCAACAGAACCTATACGTGGGCATTTATAAACAGTTTCTTCCTTCAACAAATGTTACTGATTAAAGTATTCTCAAATTGCAGGAAAAGTGTACTGTTTAACTTGAAGCAAGAAGTTATTTTTCTTATTATAGTAAACCTAAGTTTTACCTAATAAACCTTGCAGCACAGAAGAAAATTGATTTTTTTTTTTTCTGTAAAAGCAACTAGATTTAAACTGTTTTCAAATTGACAGTGCCTTCTGGAGCTTCTACCATAATCAGGAGGAATATGAAGAATGTTTGACTTAAGTGGAAAGGAAAAAAATGCATTCTATCTAAAAGTCAAATGTAAAAATATTGAATAGAAAGTTGACATGAATGCTAGAATTTGACTTCCTCTTAGTTCAAAGTCTTTTACTAAACAGAAATAGAAAGAGATTGCTAGGGATCACCTATATCCAGAATTTTGGTAAATGAAAATAATCCAGTTAAGGAAGAAAATGGAAGAAGCTGATTTCAGGAGCCTTGTATATTTATAAAGAATTTTAAGTTCGTTTATTTCTTCAAGAACTTTTCATTCTAAAAGACAAGCCAGTCTGATCTGACCTGTTGATGCTGTGAAGGCTTCCTACAGATGAAATTAAGTGTTCTGAGAGCTGTCTTAGAGCAGTCCTTCCCAAACTTCTTCATGTCAGAAAAAATAGAGAAAATGGTAATTTTGTAGGGCACCTGGAGATGGCACCGATGGGAGTGCTCTTGGTTGGAGGGAATGACCCTTTCAGTGATTTTCCGTGATTGTCCCTGCGTTTTGGCCACAATGACTCTCGCTCTGATTCCAGCTCCTGTGCCTTTGTACTTGCAGTCCCTTCTGTGTAGAACAATGTTTCTCCAAACTTCACCCAGGTTTGCTCCCAACCACATTAATATCTTTGCTAAAATTCCATCTCCTCAGAAAAATTTTCTCTGCATCCCCTTAGACATGTCCATCATCTCTCTTTATGCCTTATTTGACTTTTCTTCACATAACGTGATTGTCTGATCGAATTTTACTCATCTCCTCCAAGTGTGCCATAAAAATAAAGATTTCTGCCTTACTTTTTCATCACTTTTTCCCCAGCACTTAGCAGATTGACTACAAATATTTATTTGTTGGAAATATGAAGGGATAACTGCTTCTTGGATCATAGGGTTTGCTATTTCCCTTCTTTGGAACAAGTTTGCATATTTTCGTTATCTTATGCACACAGAGTTAGCTGTGTGACCAATTGTAGTAATACAGAAAAGTATTTGAACTTAGACACAACCTAGGGAGATGGAGAATTCCCTCTGAATTTTTCCAATGCTGATTTGACAAATTTCACTCTCAACCATCTGAGTATAAATTTCCAACTAGACTATAAGCAGTTTTAGTTCTATTAATGGGAGTGTAGAGTTTTTTGGACACATTCTCTTACAGATGAGAACTTTAAACTCATTGAGTCATCCAAAGCAGGTTGAAACTAGGGATTGACTCTTGAATGAAGTAAATCATTTGAGATCCACTTGTGGGGATTTATATATCCCAAGGGAAATCCTCACTGCATGAGGTACAGGGCTGCTAAAATTCAAACAGAAAACTCTAGTGCTTAGTGGCTTGAGTGTCAGAGGTAGGAGCTTAGGGCTATCCAAGAGGCTAGAAATTGAAGGAGATAAAATCCAGGGATAACCTCTCAGTAGAAGAAGCAAGTCTGAACTCCTATGAAATATTTGACTGACCTATAAGCTAAATGTGAATAGGAAATATTCCAGAAAAGTCCCTGGAAAGCAGAAAGCTAGAAGGCTAAGAAATCTGGGCAGGTCCTTCAGCTGCTAGGAACAGAGATTGGAATCCATTTGTTGAGAATGGCAGAAGATGCATGTTGAACTTTCCATGAAAATCACAAAAGGCTCAGGCACTTGGAAATGAAGATGCAGATTACATGTTAAAGAAAGAAATCTACTTTGTACAATAAACATGAGAAGCCTGGTGTAGCTACATTGCATAAGGTATTCACAGTCAAGATTATTATAAAAAATAAAGTCATCCCATAATAGGTAAACTCATCAGGGAAATAGCAATCATCAATTCTTATGCAGTAATAGCAGATTTTCAAAATACATGAAGCAAAAGCAGATAGAATTAAAGGTAGAAAGAGACAAATCCATGACCTAGAAGAGACTCTAACACTCTTCTGTCAATCTAAATAAATGATTAAGCAAATAGATAGAAATCAATGATGATATAGAAACACATAAAACTTTATGAAGTAGTGTGAACTAATTATCATGTATAGAACTTTACACTCAACAACTTCAGAAAACAATCTTTTCAGGTGCACATGAAAAGGTCATAAAGATGACTCACATCACGAGTCATGTGACAGTAAATTTCAAAAGTTGAAAGAAAAGGTCATAAAGATGACTCACATCACGAGTCATGTGACAGTAAATTTCAAAAGTTGAAATCTACTATCTCAATAGAGTTAATTTAGAAATCAATAATGGTAAGGTATCTAGAAAATGACTCAATAATTTGAAAATTTATCGACTTACATAATTATAGCTCAAAAAAACCCACAAAAATATTACAAAACGTATTTCAAAGACAATACTAATTTAACACATATCAAAATGTATGGGATGCAGCTAAAATCTTGCTTACAAGGGAATTTATACATTTCAGTTTTTGTAATTTTAAAAAAAGGTTTAAAATATATTAATAAAGTTTTCCTTTTAATAATGAAAAAAGAAAAGTTAAATCCAAGTAAGTGGAAAGAGAAATAACATGCTCCATTTCCTTTATATGTTCTTTGCCAGCCTTTACTCAAGTTGATTTTTAACACTTAAAATGGAAGAAATGCATAAAACTTTATTTTATCTCCAAAAATAGGACACAGGATTAGTTCTACGAAAAAAATGGAAAAATGTCAGAGCCATATTGTTCATTTACAAATCAAAGACATAATATTTACAGTTTTTAGCAAAGTTAATAAAATTTGAGTCTTGTTTAAAAAAACACTAATAAAGTATGATTAGGAATTAGGCTTGTTTTTTCCTCAGGAGATTTGTCTATAACAGTGGTATCAAATATTTCACTATGCAAACACTTTTTTCATAAATGCTTAATAATCATGAAACAAAATAACATGTTTGCTTTTAGTTTGAAAGAAAACAATTTAAATTTGACAATACTGATGCTCTTCTCCTTTGGGAAACTGCAAACCAGAACTAGCAAACACTTCTTCAGTACTACAGATATGTGTCATGGTTTCAGATTAGGTAGGAAAAGAAAGAAAAGAATGATAAGATTATTAAAAATTCTCATTCTCCATTTTGAATTCAAGAAAATGTGAGTTTATAAGAGAGAAAATATTCCCCATGATTTTATTTTATATTTTCCTGGATGCCTAAGCCATTCTTACTCTACTTTGTCATATTTTATATTAATACCCTGACAAGTTGCAAAAGTGACAACAGGAATCAGAAATTTAAAAGCCTCTGGGGTCATGTATGTAACATAAATAAGTGAAGGCATCCAGGTGTAAATAACAGAGAATGGTGATGATGCTGATCTGGAGAGCACATATTTTCTACAGGGACAGCAGCCACCCAACCCAGCATAGTGTTTCCAGAACTTCTGCTTTTCATAAGAAGCAGGATATAGACATTTTTAGGCAAAATTTTAGATTTTAAACTAAAGATTCAAAAATATTTTAGATGGTGTTTAAGCTAAAAGGATCCCATCTTGTAAGCCAAAGTTATCAATGGGACAGCAGTTTACAATCTGGGAAATAAAAGTATATTTCTTATTTATTTTACTTCCAGTACCTTAAATGGGGGATTTCTTATCAGTTCCTTTTTTTAACCATACCAATAATAACAGCAAAAGACAAAGACATTGAAATAATTAATCATACAACTAATAGCTAGGTCTTGTACTCAGCTCTTCTGTTTCCTAAGACAGTTTTCTTTTCTTTTCTCTGGGCAACTAATCTTCCAAAACATGGTAGCCAACATAAAGCAAGTTCAAGTTACAGGGTAAGGACAGAAAGCAAAGTTCTTCCCGTGTCCTGTACTTTGCCTTTGGGCTCCATCTGCTTCTCATCTTTCAGTGTCATTCCTTCTGTAACGCCGGCTGCCTCGCAGGGGGTTAATTGGACACATTCATTTCTCTCTGCGCCTGGTAACTGTGTCATCACCCAAGCTCGTTATCTGGCCTCGCTGCATGGCTTCCCTGCACCTGCCTCTGCATACCAGACCCAAGCCCACATTCAGCACTAAATTATGCATCCAGCCCCCGGCCCGCTGTTGAAAAACTCTGCAGAAAAAATGTTTAAAGAAGCCCCATCAGGTCCTGCCCGGTAGCAGTCTGCTCTGCATGCCCCTGAAGGCCCACTTACCCAAGGTCCCGCCCGCCTACCCATGGCAACTAGCTCCAGCCATTTCCTGCTTCTTAATAGCCAATAAGATTGCCTTCACTTTGTTTCCCCAACAGCCTATCAAGGCCCACTTACCCAAAGTCCCGCCCACCTACCAATGGCAACTAGTTCCAGTTATTTCCTGCTTCCTGACAGCCATTTCCTGCTTCTTAATAGCCAATAAGATTGCCTTCACTTTGTTTCCCCAATAGCCAATCAATCGCCTTCCTTCCCCCATAAAACCCCATGACCTAAACAGCCAAGTGGGACTTCTTTGGCCCCTCCCTGGACCACAGAACCTCGCCCAGGAGTTGAGTAAATTAGCTTCTCATTTTCTTATACTTGCCTCAGTTTCCCCATTTTACCTTGGCAATAAATCTTACACCTTCTTCTATTTAATTATTCTGCCCCAAACTTCACAGTTCAGAAATAAAAATGGTATAAGAAGTTGCCCTAAGAAATAAGGCCTTTAACAGTTATTGGACATAATTTGCATTTCAAAATGGAGTATCAGGAAAACGTGAATACTTAACTAAACTGAGTTGTATAATGTTGAAATTTAAGGCATCCATCTATGGGCCAGTTGGAAAGCTGGAGTTGACCGAGAGAGAGGTCTATTGGACCACCAAGAGTTATGCGTGCCATGTGTCTTTAATGGTTACCATTGATTACATTCCATAGTGGGATTGAATGACACTGAGAAATTTGAAAACTCATCTTCTAAAGGCACTATACTCTTTTTGGTGCAACATTTGAAACTAGAAGAAAAGAGTCAACTGCAGACAATATTACATAATGACTCATTCATGTGGCAATTCCAAACATCATGGTACAGTAACCTTAACAAATAATATACTGGTAGCTTACCTCTTTTCAGTTGTTCTAATTAGGCGGGTTGTCAGAAAATTTGGAGATACGCAATATGCCAGGAAAACTTGGTGCTTAGCACAATTTACTAATAACAATGGCTACTATAAAGATATTTAATTCTGCATTTACTGCCTAACAGAAAATTTTAGTTTATAATGTCAGGAAAATGTCAGTGAAATTTAAAATAGCTATTATAAAACATGTCTATTTTGCCTTCTCTTCTTATTCATAGCTGTGTATGGGTCACTAGATTGTGAGGGTCCTTCTTCCAGTACATATGCTGATGTGACTAACCATATGGTGTATTACAGCTGTCCAGCAAAGCACATCTGTCTTTGGGCTATGATAAATAGCCTTAAATCCCTCAAATAATCTCTCTTTTCGAAGGCTTTTAACAAAAGGTATCATAAGGTTGAAATGTGTCTTGAAATAATTGGCAAAAATCTCACATCAACAAGTGCAGGTATATTCTTACCATGACTTTTCCATTTATACATATGCAATCCAAAATGAATATGACTGGGATTTTCCAGCATTGCGTAGAAATAATAATGGAGAGACATCAATGTCATGACTGAGAAATATACACACTTGCTTAGACCATATATATTTATATAATTGTCCTATTTTTACTTACACAAGTAAATGTAACCAATACAAGATTAGGAAGGGTATGGAGAGTGCTAGTAGTTTACTTCTGAAAAAAAAAAAAAAAAAAGATGCAACATGTCAATATCTGTTTTCAGCAATTTAATCACCTACAGAAGCCATAATTGCTACATTAATTATTTTCTGAAGCTGACATTCTTGGTTTGATAAAAATATACAGCCACCAAGGACAAGCATTTTTTTTTTTTTCAACCCAGGGTATTGAAAAAAAAAAGAAAACACACAAAAACAAAGCCTTTCTACTAGAAGAAATGTGACTCAGGCCAACAACCTCAGAAGTAATTATTTGTCTATAATAATAAAGAAAATTGTCAACACAGAAGAGGCATAATACTCTTCTGTAGCCCTCTGAAATTCTTAATCTTAGCAGGGACTATACCTAGAGACAAAATAAGAAAGTAATATCCTCCAAAACCCAAAGAGATAACCACACAATGTTTTATGTATGAGTCAATGATAGGTCATATTCCTTCTCTTTGATTTGTCTGCTTTTAATTCAAATGTGGAAATGCAACTCTTTTCAATAACTGTTTCTCTAAGTTTAATGCAAGTCAGCCAACTTTACTGTGAATCAATTAGAAAACAAATTTCAGGTACCCATACTCTGTCTGACATTTTACTAAGTCCTGAGAAATACAGAAATATAAAACGTGTCTCTTCTCTTAAGTACCTTGCAACCTAATTGGAAAAACAGAAAGCAACAGACAGCACAGGGAAAAATGTAACATAAGAGTAACAGCTGAATTGAATGGTGCCAGAAATTTATTGCATGGGATGTATCAATTACCAAAACAAAGTGTTGGACTACATTGCTATTCATTGCTCTAACATTTATTTGTTTTTGTAATTTGTCTTTTGGCACTGGATATGGCTTTACTGTGGGGGTAAAGATCTATCTGAAAGCATTTGTATGAATAGTAGATTAACTGGATTGCCTGGGGAATGAAGGCAAGTAGATTTTCTTCTTAATTTTTTTCATGGATTATTATTTAAATAGTGAGGAAAACCTTTTTTCCTTCCACATGATGCTGTTGAAAATATTTCATGAATGATTTCACTGTTTTTCTTCATAAAAACAATTTTCAGAAAACACAAAATGCAAGAATTCTACAAAAGTCTTGTAGTCCTAAAAAATCACACATTAAAATCACCAATTGTATGGTGAAAATGGGGTTGGCCAGACCATTTAAAATATAACCAGACCAGTAACAAAAATAATAAAATTTATTTAAAATATCACACTTAAAAAATAATAAACTTCTAAAATACAGAAATGCTGTTATAAATAAAATAATTTACTTTCAAAATAAAGAGATGTAGGTCATTTGATAAAAAACAAGGATGAAGAAAAATGCTGAAGATGCTAGGAATACACAAATATTGAGGAAAAACACTTCTAAACCAGAGTGCATTGCCAAACTGTGCCAAGAGAAGCTACGGGCCTGTGGACAGTATTGAATTCCTCTGTTCCTTATTTCATTCAGCTTTGCCAATGTACTTTGCATTCATCTGCTATTACTTTGTGGTAAAAATCAATAACTTGCTTGAAAAATTGCAACTTCTACATTTAGAGGACAGCATTCCCTATTTACCAATCATTTATGAGCTAATTTACATTACAGAAACACACTGTAGCAAAACAACTTCAATTGCTTAAAAAAAAAAAACAAAACCCTTTTATATTATTGATTACCTTTGGATTATTAAAAGGATACTTTTGCTTTACATAATGGCACTAGGATATTAGTATTCACAAAAAAAGGTCCTAATAGTCTTTCACAAACCACTGGACAAAAAATATACTAAAATAGATATTTACAGCTCAACAAGGTAAATGTCAACATTGAGACATAAACAAAATAAAACTTTCAGGCTCTTGAACACAATATTCTTTCTGGCTTCAGTGCCTTTGTCTATGATGCCTTTATTCCCATTGCCAGGCTAGTAGTTTTTTTGTTTATGGCTATGATTAGAATGTATCCCCCAAAAGTTCATGTATTAGAAACTTAATAGCCATTTTAACAGTATTAACAGGTGGGGCTTTTGAGAGATCATTAGACCATAGGAGTTCCACCCTCATGAGTAGATTAATGTTACTGAGGGAGTAGGCTAATTACAATGGGGGTGAGCTGCTCATAAGTTCAGCCTCCTTCTCTGTCTCATGTATGAACTTCCTCACCATGTGATGACTTCTGCTGTGGGATGGCTCACATCAGATGCTCGTGCCATGCTCTTGAACTTTCCAGCCTCCACAACTATGAGTCAAATAAACTTCTGTTCTTTTAAATTATCCAGTCTGGATATTCTGCTATAGCAGCAGAAAATAAATTAAGATATACATATTTAAGGTGTATAACTTGATGACTTAATATATGTATACATTGTATAAGAACAATGAAGAATCTCCTCCTATATGAAGCTTACCTCAATTACTCATAGGAAGACTACTTGTGTCTTTGGCCAACCACATATCACTTTTGATGTATGTTTAAATGAGAACAATTACAATAAATCAAATACATATTTTGCTCATAAAATGTAGGTACATAGTAGTACGTGTTCAACAAGAATTTATTGAATAAAGAAAGTTTTATGTATCTCTTCCTAGGAGATTTTGGGGTGGACAAATAAAGTAAATAATTATGTTTTTCTGTAGAATAAATTCAAGGGTTTAAGTATGTGCAAGTGATTAGTCTACGTACCTGGGGGCATTAAAGCAAAAGCCACAGTGACATTGATTTTGGTAATATAAATTGTAGTAAAGTTAAGCTTTGGGGGCCAAAATGCCTGCAATACAAGTTATCAATGTAATGGCTAAATTTCTATGGCAAGGGCAAAGGATTTTCTCATCAGATCAATTTTATGGCAGGATTCCTGGCATTGCTTTTAGAAGTTTAGTTTCAAATGAAGTTCTCCCTTTTTTTTCTAGAAATTCTTTGAAACAGACTTATTTTCATAAACTGAGTCATCAGCCAAAGTAGACTTCTGTTGCTCGCAACTAAGAGGCTTAAATAAGGGATCAGCATAGACATTTTTATTAATTGTGTAGTTGTTTGAATGGTGGACACAGACATCAATTTATAGCATTGAAGTAACTTAAACAAGACATATCCATCTCTTATTTAGTTTCCATAACATATAAAATTTGAGACAATATGAATTTACTGAATGACTTACATGTGATAGTTGTTCCAGCATAATCTCTGTAATTAATTGTAATGGAAACTATGAAAAATAAACATCAATTCACTACTTTGAACTGTCTTCCTGTGACCATAATGAAAAAAATTGGGTGGCCATAGTTATAAAACATAACATAACACAAATAAAACAATGCTCTTCCTACCTGAAATGCCCTCTCCATACTAATTTACCAGGCCCATCTCAGTCACCTTTCCAGGTATCAGATAATTACCAACTCTGGGATGCCTTAGTAAGATACACTGAAAGATAATTTTAAAACACTCTTCTGTGGTCTTCACTATTTTATAATACTTGTACTAAAAACAACTTGCCCTGACAATTGCTAATTTATACACTCAACTAAACTATTAGTTTCAAAAGATCATGATTTATTCATCTTTTTATCTTGAGTACTCTTACAGTTCCTGGAACACTGAAGGACCTCAATATGTTTTGAAGAATTTGAGTGAATAAATGAATGAATGAATGAATGAAGCCAATATTTTGAAAGCAATAAACACCAGCAAATCAAACTGACATTGGAATATAACTACAAATTAAGTTTAATTCAATGTGGAAATTAAAATAAATATCATGACTGTTTGTACATGCTGAAATGCTCAGATGGTAAAATTAGGGTGGCTCAGAAAATAAAAAGTTAAACAACAGAAAAAAACAGAGTCAACAGTTTCAAATAGGAAGCATGGGGGAAACCACCAAAGATGTTAAGATGTAGGAGAAGGTGAAACTTTTCATAAGACTTCAAACCAGCCTGTCCTAAGTTTGTCAAGGTTGGACTTGGTGAAAAACTTGTACACTTAAGACAGATGGAAGCAAAATAATGTTACTATTTCAAACTACTTCATTTGCAAGATCAGGAGTCAGAGTTCAGGGAATTTCACTAACATGTATTACTGAAGGGTAGGGAAGCCAAGCAGAGGATCCCAGTTAGAATTGGGGTAACCAGAGCTGGGTTCTCCATCACAAAACACTAAACAGTCTTTTGAAGCTATTCTCTGCAGCTTTGCTTTTGTTGTTGTTGGGGTTTTGTTTTTAGTCCCAGCTACTCAGCATCCCTAAGGGGCAACGATTGCTGTGGAGAGCTGGCACAGTTATCAACAGAACTCAGATTCATCTCATTTCCAGTCCAGTATTCCAGCTTACTATAGTGGCTAAAGGACTAGCTTTAAAGTGGCATCAGAACGACCTAAAGGTGTGTGGCCATGGACAAATTCCTCAATAAATTTGAATCTTCTAATCTATAAAATGGGGGTAATAAAAAAGTGCTCTATTCCTACTGTTGTTGTAAGAAGTAAATGGGAGTTTTCTGCCATGATAACGATTACTCGCTCTCTCTCTATTTTTCCAGGGACTTTCTTGCCACTTCCGTTAGATGGAAGGTTTCAGGGAACACTTGATTTTACACGAGTATTCTTCATAAGTCTTTCTTAGAATATTCTTCACACATTCCTTCCCCTATCAGATTTGTGATCACTCCTACCTTAGACTTAATCTCCTTCAGAACCTCAGCCAACCTTCATGAAACATATTAGAGAAAGGTATCTCCTGAGGCCCCACTGTTCCCTTCCCAGACAGGGCTGGTCAGAAGAAAGTTTCTTTGTGCAAATAAATAAATGGCACCTTTCTCCAGGCCAACAGAGCCCCAGGTGTAGAAGTAGAGTAGGCTGGACTGCAGCTCCCACTGGCGACAGTCAAACATGGCAGCCCAGATCTTTTTCAGTACTAGCCCAGGATCCAAAACCTATACATCTAGAAGTATTTCAGAATTCAAAATTATTTAGATTTTAGAAAGGTAATTTGGCATGTATGTGTGTATATTTAATAATACACTGGTGGAGTCAGGGATAGTATGCCATAATCAGACATTATTCTCTTCATAGCAAATGTATGAATGTAATATAAAAGAAGAATAAAAACTACAAATAGGCTCATGTCAGACCCAGGTTTGCCTCTTAAGTGTGAGTTCAGGTTAGGTTAAGTTCTCCCTGAACATAGAGATATACATCTCCTCTAATTAATCTATAAGTTCTGTGAAAATAAGACTTACAGTTTATTCACCTTTGTATTCCCTCTAGCACCTATCAGTGAACCTTCAAATAGTAGGTGCATAATACATCTGTTGAATTGAATATACAAACATACACACATAAACACATGTATCAAGATGAATAATATATTAAAAACAAGAGAAGACAGACAACTAAATATTAATTATCACAAACTAGCAAATAAGTCAAAACATTTGTATTTATTTTCTCCCCTTGGCTGCCATATCCCAAGGAAGCATGCAAATAGTTTAGTAAATGAAATCTGCATTTGTTACTTTTTCTTTGCAGAAACGTACATCTTAGGAGCAGAAGCAAGTGCTTGTTTTGCTTCATTATCCTAATAGAAAAGATAAGACTTTCAGGGATTTGTCACTGAATCATAGACACTGAAGTGTTATACTCATTTTTTTTCTTCTTTTAATGTTTGGATCTGTGCATATACCTAGGAAAAAAGAACAATTTTTTTCAGGAAAACTGAACTAAACCTAGTTAGCCCAGGCTTTATTTACATATGTTGATATTTAACCTTTTTTACACATAATGTGCTTTATATAAGAAATAGGTAACATTAAACTAGAACTCATATTTTATGTGTGGGAGAGAGTATCCTGTTTTTCAGTATCTATGAATTATATAAATCTATATGCCTTTCTCTCTGCAGATATAGCAAAATACCCTTTCTTGTTAGTCCTTGAAGATGAAGCATTACTATATTTTTTTTAAAAAGGGCAGCTATTTTCAGAAGTAGATAGAAACTTTCACATGGTGGTAAAATCAAAAGCCTCTTGTATCTAATTAACAATAAAACTGTGTATGCCTATTGTTACTCATTTGCATGACACACAAATAGAGATGTATAGCTTTAAAGCTCAACTTCTATACTGAATTCATAATACAGAGTTGTCTTATTCCAAATAAGTTTTGAATTTAGGGGAAGTAAGTGGTAAAATAAAATGATACATATGAATGATAATATGTGCATATACCCCATGGTAAAATTATTCTGAATTGGAATGATATCAACTACTAATTAAACATTATTTAAGAAAATTTCCTGAAACTCCTTTACATATCAATTGTTCCAGCTTTTTCACTGTGTAGTAACTAAGATTATGGAGCACTAAATAACATCTTATATACCTCGTGATATAATTTGAATATCTGTCCACTACAAATCGCATGTTGCAATTTGATCACCAGTGTTGGAAGTGGGACGAGTTAGGAGGTGCTTGGGTAATGGAGGTGGATCCTGCATGGACTGGTTGGTGCCTTCATTATAGTAGTGAGTTGTTTTCACTGCTAGTTCCTGCAAGGTCTGATTATTAAAAGGAGCCTGGCACTTAACTTTCTCTTTCTTCTTATCTCTCTTGCCATGTGATGCTTTCTCCCCTTTACCTTCTGCCATGAGTGGAAGCTTCCTGAGGCCCTCCCTAGAAGTAGATGGTGATGCCATTCTTTCTGTGCCCTGAAGAACTGTGAGCCAAATAAACTTATTTTCTTTATAATTACCTGGCCTAAAGTACTTCTTTATAGCAACACAAACAGACGAAGACAAAAACATTGGTACTGAAGAATGGGTTGTTGCTATAAAGATATTTGAAAATTTGGAAGTAGCTTTGGTACTGGGTAATAGGCAGAGATTGGAAGAGTTTGGAGGGATAAGAAGAAAAGAAGGGAAAGCAAAGTTTGAACTTCGTTGAGACTGATTAAGTGGTTGTGACCAACACGCTAATTGAAAGCGTAAAGACCATGCTGACGAGGTCTCAGAATGAAAATGAGGAACTGGTTGGGAAGTGGAACATATGTCACCCATTTTAGCCCTAGCAAAGTACTTAACTGCACTGTATCCATGCCCTAGGGCTTTGTGGAAGGTAGAACTTGAGAGTGGTTGCCTAAGGTATTTGGCAGAAGATATTTCTGAGCTGCAAAGCATTTAAGAAGTGGCATGGTGATTTCTATTAGCCTAGAATCACATATCGGAGCAAAGAAATGACCTCAAGATGGAACTTCAAATTAAAACGGAAGTAGAGCATAAAAATTTGGAAACTTCATAGCCTGGCCATGTGGCAGAGAAGAAAAGGTGTTTTCAGGTGAAGAATCTGGGCAGACTTCTAGTAACTACTTGCTAGAAAGATTAATGAGGATAGAAAAAAGCCAGGTGCTAATGGTGAAAATAATAGTGAAAAGACACCAAAGGCATTTCAGAGACCTTCAAGGCAGCCCCTCCATCACAGGCTCAGAGGCTTGGGAGGACAGAATGGTTTCTGGGGTCACAACGAGAGTGCCTACAGCTTCCTTGCACCACCTCCGCAACTGTTCTTTGAAATCTGGCTTCTCAGGCTCCATCCTTGCTTCAAAAATCCCTGGGTCTGACTCAGGCCACCTCTCTGGAGAGCACAAGTCATAAACCTTCATGGCTTCCATGTGGTGTTAAGTCTGCAGGCATGCAGGAGTGAAGGAGGCTTGGCAGTTTCACTTACATTTCAGGGGATGAATCGGAAAGTCTGGGTGCCTAGGCAAAAGCCTGCCACAGGGTGAAGCTGCTGCAGAGAACCTTGGCTAAGGCTGTGCTGAGAGGAGTGTAGAGATGGAGTCCCCATAGAGAGTACCCATTGGGGCACTGCCTAGTGGAGCTATGAAAGGAGGGCCACCACCATTCAGACCCCAGAATGGAAGAGCCACTGGTAGTGTGTACCCTTAGCCTGGAAAAACCACAGACATTTGATTCCAAGCAGTGAGAGAAGCCATATGGGGCTTCAGCCAGCAAAGCCATTGGGATAGGGCTGCCTGAGGCTTTGGTGGCCTACCTCTTGTACCAGTGTACCCAGGATGTAGAATACGGTGTCAAAAGTAAATTATTTTGGAGTTTTAAGATTTAATGCCTGCCCCGATGCATTTCAGACTTTCCTGGGGACTGTTACTCTCTTCTTTTTGCTAGTTTTTTTCCTTCTGGAATTTATGCAAAGCCTGTACCACTACTGTATTTTGGAGGTAAGTAACTTATTTTTGACTTTACAGACTCAAGCTAATAAATCTTTCTTTAACTATTAGGTGAGACTTTGGAGTTTTTGGCTGGTGCTGGAAGTTAAGACTTTCGGGAATTATTAAGAAGGAATGATTGTATTTTACAATGTGAGAAAGACATGAGATTTGGAGATCCAAGGATAGAATAATATAGTTTGGAATATTTGTCACCTCCAAATCTCCTATTGAAATTTGATCCCAAAGTTAGAGATGGAGCCTGGTGGGAGGTGTCTGGTTCATGAGGGCAGGTCCCTCATGAAAGGCTTGGTACCTTCCTTGCAGTAATGAGTCATTTTTTGCTCTGTTATTTCCTGCTATATCTGACCATTAAAAAGAACCTGGCACCTCATCTCCTCTCTCTTCTTCACTTTCTCGCCACGTGATACCTGCTCCCTTTTACCTTCTGCCATAACTGGAAGCTTCCTGAGATCCTCATTAGAAGCAGACATTAATACCATGCTTCTTGTAGAGTCTACAGAAACATGAGCCAAATAAATCTTTTTAAAATAATTGACTTCGGTATCCCTTTATAGCAACACAAACGGACTAAGACACTTGAACATAAAATCAATCATGAACTGTTTACTAGAAAAGATCACTGAAAGCAGATTTGCCTTAGTGTGCCTAAAAAGTGGTCTGAGATAATGAGTTCCCCTAGTTTATCTGAGAGGTGGTCCCAGCAAACAAAGGGAGAGAGGGGCAGGGGAAAAACTCTACAGTCCATGTTACTGAGCTAGACAGAGCTCAATCCCATTGAAAACTCTCAGAAATACATTTAAATTACATGAACTTTCCAACAAAGGATGAAAGGCTGAATTATTTTTCACTAATTTATTTATTCTGTTTATTGAAGAGTGCTTGTGGGGTATTAGCTCCCTTGTGTTTTTGCTACATCTATATTTGAGCTGCTCAAGAGGCAAGAAAAGACTGCTAGATAGGTCAAGACTACTGGCTGTTTAAAAGAATGGGCTTCATAATCTATTGATCATGTTTCTGGAGCATGGAATCTAAGGTTTTGGCCTCTTCACTTAAAAATATATGGCTTATTTCCATATATATATATATATATATATATATATATATATATATATATATGTATGTATGTATATGTGTGTGTGTGTGTGTATGTGTGTGTGTGTATGTGTGTGTGTATGTGTGTGTGTGTATATATATATATATATATATATATTTTAAAGAGATAGTCTTACTCTGTTGCCAGACTGGAGTGCAGTGGTGCTATTTTGGCTCATTGCAACATCCATCTCCTGGGTTGAAGCAATTCTTCTGCCTCAGCCTCCCGAGGAGCTGGGACTACAGGTGCACATCACCACATCCACATAATTTTTATATTTTTAGTAGAGATGGGGGTTTCACCATGTTGGCCAGGATGGTCTCGATCTCCTGACCTCATGATCTGCCTGCCTCAGCCTCCCACAGTGCTGGAATTACAAGCGTGAGCAACCGCACCTGGCCTATTTTCTTCTGTTGCTATAACTTATATAAATTCTTTTTCAGGGATAGAATGGCTACCATGCTTTGGATACACACACAGGTGTATACAGTAGTCCCTTTATCTTCAGTTTCTGTTTCATGGGTTTCAGTTACCTGTGGTCAACAGTGGTCTGAAAAAAGGTGAGTACAATACAATAAGGTATTTTGAGAGAGACAGACCACATTGACGTAACTCTTATTGCAGTACGATTGGTCCTTCACATCCGTGGATTCTGCACCCATGAATTCAGTCAATCTCAGATAAAAAATATTCAGAAAAAAAGGATGATTTCATCTGCACTGAACACACACAGACATTTTGTGTTATTATTTACTAAACAACACAGTGTAACTGTTTAAATAGCCTTAACATTGAATTAGGTATTATAAGTAATCTAGAGATAATTTAAAGTATATGGTAAGATGTACACAGGTCATATGTAAATAGCACATTATTTTATAAAAATGATGAGCATACAGAGATTTTGATATCTGTGGAGGTTCTTGGAACCAAGTCCCCATAGATACTAAGAGAAAATGGTATATTGTTATAGTTGTGCTATTTTATTATTAGTTATTGTTGTTAGTCTCTCACTATGCCTAATTCATATATTAAACTTTATCATAAGTGTGGATAGGAGAAAACATGGTATATAGAGAGATCAGTTTTATCTGTAGTTTCAGGCATCCCCTGGGGGTCTTGGAACATATTCCCCATGGATAAGTCATGATGAATGTATAAACAGTCATGCATTGTTTAATGGAGATACATTGTGAGAAATGTGTCACTGGATGATTTTGTTGTACGAATATCATAGAGTGTACTCACCCAAACCTAGATGATACAGCCTGTTGATCCCAGGCTACAAACCTGCATAGCTGTTACTGTACCACTACGGACAACTATAACACAATGGTAAGTATTTGTATATCTAAACATACCTAAACATAGAAAGAGTGTAGTAAAAATACAGTATTATAATCTTATGGGACTACCATCCTACATGAAATACATGCAGTCTGTTGACTGAACCACTGTTATGTAGCATGTGATGGTATATACACAATCTACATATGTACATACATAGACATGCATATTCTTTCAAATTTATGCATATGCTTTTTGACATTACTCTTGAAGCACAGAGAATGCACCCCTCTCAACCCTTGAGATGAAAACAGAAAGGTCTAAGCTGATGCCACAACTGAGGGTTCATGCATCCACTCACAGCAGCAATGATGTGTTTGTGCTCAAATAGCCTGACCACTAAAGAACCTTTGTTGAGGCTGGGCACAGTGGCTCACGCCTATAATCCCAGCTCTTTGGGAGGCCGAGGTGGGTGGATCATGAGGTCGAGAGATTGAGACCATCCTGCTCAACATGGTGAAACGCTGTCTCTACTAAAAATACAAAAAATAGCTGGGTATGGTGGTGCATGCCTGTAATCCCAGCTACTCTAGAGGCTGAAGCAGGAGACTTGCTTGAACCCCAGGAGGTAGAGATTGTGGTGAGCTGAGATCACGCCATTGCACTCCTGCCTGGGTAGTAACAGTGAAACTCCATCTCAAAAAAAAAAAAAAAAAAAAAAAAAAAAAAAAAAAAAAAAAAAAGAACCTCTCTTGATATACCCCATCCACAACCCAAAATAGACTTCAGGAAAAAAAAAAAAAAAAAAAAAAAGATCTCACTAGCAAAAGGCTAAGAGTCCAATGAGGGCAATAGAGAACAAATATTAAATATTAAGCAGAAAATGAAAGATGGATTTGCTTAATAATCAGCTTGACTGATGTCTAGCAAAATAAAAGACAGCTTGAATCCTTAGAAAATAATTACTTATGAGAGGAAGCCACTGAATGGTTTAAAGGACACAAATGTCATGATTAGATTTGGATTTCAGAAAGAGCATTTAAGTTAAAGTAGAATGCACTAGAAATATATGAGGCTGAGGCAGGAAGATGGAAAGACAGGCTGGTGCAGAAATGCAGGCAAGAAGGCTAAAGACCAGGTAGGTTCAGGCGATGTGAGTATTATGGAGAAGGGGGAAGGTTTTAAGGCTATTAAGGGAATGTAATAGGAAAACTTGGTGACTGGCTGAATGCTATGAATAAGAGAAAAATAGGCCTCTCAGGAGCTTCCTGGTTTTGGCTGCATTCAAGTCCAAGATTTCCAACCTGGTATACCTTTTTTCTTTTTTCTTTTTCTGAGATGGAGTCTCACTCTGTTGCCCAGTCTAGGGAGTGCAGTGATGCAATCTTGGCTCACTGCAACTTCTGCTTCTCGGGTTCAAGCGATTCTCCTCCTCAGCCTCCTGAGAAGCTAGGGTTACAAGCACCAGCTACCATGCCCAGCTAATTTTTAAATTTTTAGTAGAGATCTGGTTTCACCATGTTGGCCAGGCTGGTCTCAAACTCCTGACCTCAACTGATCCACCCTCCTCAGCCTCCCAAAGTTCTGGGATTACAGGCTTCAGCCACAACTGGAATGTGGTGTGCTTCTATTAAAGCAAGCCTTACTGTCCAATTCTCAAAACAAAAGAAATGAATTCAATTCCTTCTTTCAAAATTGCTTATTTGCTTTATGTTTTCTGCTTATTTAGAGAAAAAAAATCTAAAGTAGACTCACAGGTAGCTTTGTTCTAATTACCCTAATTCACTTGATATTTGGAGGGAGTAACATGCTTGAATTTATTTCCTTGTAATGGATTGACTTGTCTAGCCAGCCAATAAATGCAGCACTGGGACTCTGTATATTTCTCCCAGTATTATATTATAGCAACTGACAATAATAACAGTAATAATTATCCAATTTCGAGATGGAGAAGTACCTTTGACCTCTATTTGATCCCCCTGGTCTATCTAAGTCTGATTCAGCATTGATTTCTTTCCCAGGGAAGTGGCTATAATCATGTTATGGCTGATTTATCACAATATGCTTGCTGGCTAGTGATTTCTCATCTTGAACTTGCTTCTCTCATTTTTCCCTCTACTAAAAGACATATTGAAATGTTTTCTTCAAAGCAAGGAGAATTCCCCACGTGTTCTTCCAAATTTTTCTTGGTGGGTGGTGTAGTGACCTATCATCTTTGAGAATCATTGTAATTGCATTTTCTGTGTTGAGAGGGTAAAAATCAAAAGAAAACAAAATAAATAAAGCATGCTACAGGAAATTCAATTTAGATTGCAAATACGGTAATAGGAAAATAACATATGCTTAGAAATCACTAGGCTCAGGTTCTAGATTTTTCTACGAATTATTTCTGTGATAGGAACAATTAAATCTTTTTTAATTTTAGTATTTTTTTCATATAAATTATATCTAGTTGAACTCTATCCTTCACTCAAAAGTGTCATATTTAATAATTTTAAGCACATCTAAAAGTGTGGGCAGGGCGCAGTGGCCCATACCTATAATCATAGCACTTTGGGAGGCCAAGGCAGGTGGATCACCTGAGGTCATGAGTTCGAGATTAGCCTGGCCAACATGGTGAAATCCTGTCTCTACTAAAAATACAAAAATTAGCCAGACATGGTAGTGGGTGCCTGTAGTCCCATCTGCAGGTGCAGCCGTGAGCCGACATCACACCACTGCATTCCAGCCTGGGAAATGAGTGAGACTCAGTCTCAAAAAAAAAAAGAAAAAAAAAAAAAGTGTTAACAAATACAATGGGAATATTACTGTAGCAGTGTAGGGATCAATGATAGTGTATCAGTAAGGACTCATCATCCAGAAGGAGTGCAGGTGTCCCTGCTGGTGGGCTTTAAACTGATATTCTGGGAGGAATTTGTAAATTTAAAAAACTCCACAATTATCTAGTACCACATTTTTTACTTAACAGATGGCAAACCTCAGCCTCAGGGAGAAGTAATATGACCAAACTGCAGAGTTCATTAGTCCTTCTTTCAGGAGACTTCAAGTCAAGTCTTGTAATTCCTAATCCAAACGCTTATAATTTCTCATCTAAATAATTACAAGTTGTTGAAGCACAGTCACTAGCAAGGAGATTAATCAGGAAAGGTCAATTATACTATGCAAACAACCCTCAAATCTTGCTGGTTGAAAACAACATTTTCTTTCTTTCATTTACATTTTGCATCTTGTGGGTTGCTGGGAGCTCTGTTCGGGACTGTTGTCACTTTAGGTCCCAGGCTGACAAACCAGCCCGATTCTAGAATTTTGCAAATTACCATGGGAAAGAGTTAGACTTTTTTTTTTTTTTTAAGCAAAGAATAATGTGGGTTCTTACCACTTCCTCCTGCAAGGGACAAGTCACCTTTAGTCATATTTCAGTGGCCAAATATGTCAGATGGCCACACATGACCCCAAAGGAGATAGGCAAGTTAAATCCCACCACATGTCCAGAGAATGTGACAGAGACAAGTGAATCTAAGTGATAGAAACCACATCACGTGTAGCTGGTAGCACAGAGAAAGAACATGGAAAATGTAAGTCTGTTCCCTAAAATATGTAGAGAATTTAGGGAATGTTCTTCTGAGTAAAACTTAGAATGCCCAATTCCCTTACAGTTTGTCTCAGAATCTCTACATGAATCAAACCTTCAGGGACAACCAGGTGTATAGCTCCCGAAATTTGGTAAACTCAGTATCTAAAATAGACTTCACATACTGGAGACCTGCTGGCCAGATTCAGTCAGTGGATGGATTATGTAGCCCACAGTACTTGTAAAATGATCAAATTAGTTGCTATTATTTTTTTAAATGGAGATTTCACATACAGTAATTGGTTTTTGGTTTTCTTGAAATCTCATATCTGGTTGGAGCTGACAATCATTCCTCCATGGCAAAAGTTGGATAAACTGACTAATGTTATCCTCTGTAGTTGCTTCAAGAGCTTTCTCGTTTGTCATGATCCTTACAACTCACTTTTTTCTTACATCTGGATTGTGTTACTTATTTAATAAAGTGACCTATCAGAAGCGCTACCTATGTGCCAAAATGTACTGTCTTTTCTTTGGGCTGAAAGCTAGCTGTATTTCTCAGCTTTCCTTGCCCTTTGGCCAAATGACCCAATCCTCTCCAGCGGAATGTGGGGGAAAGTGACGTGAACTGCTTTTAGACCTGGGCTAGGCACATCTTCAAATTCTCTGCCTGAGATGTCACTGAACACCCACTCTGGACTGTTACATGCACGAAAATGTAAAGCATCAATCGTATTATGCTATCAACTAAATGCCATTTTTTACAACGGCATTTAGTTAGCCTACTTAGGCTAATAGCTGAGTCAGGCAGGCATTTGGGCCTGTGCTCATAATAAACCATTTAGGTGATTTTTAGATATATATTTTTTGAACATTTTCAGGGACTGAATCATTACAACCTCCTTTAGTTGGGGAAGAGGGGCAGGATTGAGAAATTCTAGGCATGGAGAAAAGTAAAAGAAGCAAAATAGAGATATGGGGCCACAAACCTAGAGGGTTTAATTCATTCAGTTTGGCTGCATTTTCGGAAGAGAAGTAAATGTACAATTTTAAAGGGATGAGAATGCCAGGCTAAGAGAATTCAGAGTAGGTGGTAAAGAAAGAATCAGTGAATTTAGGGGGAATGAGGGAAATAAGAGTGAAACAATATCTCATTTGTTTTAGGGGCCACTAATTTAACATCACTGTAGACTCTAAGTAGGTGAGTCTGGACAAAGCAAGACACTCAGGAAATAGTACAGGCCTGTGACTGACAGAAAGTAACAGCTACCATTTATTAAGTGCTTTATAAGACTTAGGCCCTAGGCGGATCGCTTCTATGTATTATTTTAATAATGAAAGTAGTACTATAAAATATCTATTTTATACATAAGAAAGTTTTAAAATGCTAATTAACTTAGCCTAAATCATGTGGAGATACATATCCTAGAGCCACCATTCCATCTATCTGTCTATCTATCTATCTATTAATTGATGGATCACAGTCTTTCAATCAAGTTTAAATTAATGGTAAATCTAAATGATGTGTATGTGCATATTCTATATTCACCATTCCATCTAGACAGACAGACAGACAGATGGAATGGTGGATCTAGGGTTTGAACACAGATAAATCTTTTATCAAAGTTCTTCCTAATTAACTATGACATTATGTTTTATAACATGGTCTAAACTTAGGTAGTAGTGACAAAGGAACAGACACAGAGAAGAGAAAGAGAGGCAGTTGATTTTTCATTAAACTTCATTGAGATACTGCTAAGCATAAAGCACTGTGCTTGAAATGTAAAATGTGGTTTTTGATTACCAAAAAATGTAGAGTCCAGTGGCAGGAGCTTTAAGACAGAGTCAATCCAGATGACGGTCAGGCCATCAGATTACTGTGTTCCTTTCTATGAAAGGGCATCATGGTAACTGGTCTTCAAAGATGGCCCCTAAATAACTACATTCTTTTGGTATTTATGTTTTCGTGTAATTCCCACAGACATTGAATTTGAGCTTTGCCTGGGTCTAGGTTTACCAAACATCATATGGCAGAATGGAAGCCTTGCTTATTTGCACCTGCCTAGTCTTTAGGAAGACTGGTAATGTCCATTTACTCCCTCCTGAAAAGCTGACTTTTGGGAACACTGCCACATAAGAACTTTGGCTACACTGCTGGATATTCTACATGGAGGGACCACACAGAAAGACCACATGGAAAGGACATGCATTCGGATGGCAAGATGACAAAGAGAGGTTCAGCATTCCCAGAGTCTAAGTCAAATCTCCTTATGAATTTGGCCACTTTGTGAAAATTTTCAGGTAAGATCAGCAGAACTAACTGATCCCTGACAACTCAGAATGAGGAGAGGTAACACATGTGGTTGTTGGTAGTTGAAACCTTCAAAACCTTAAAGATTTGGGGAATTTTGTTACACAGCAAGTGATAGCTGAAAGAGAGATGTTACAAATTTGTGAGATATTGGAAAAGGGTAAAAAAAATTTACTTGAACTACAGGTATTATATGGCTAAAAGAACAACAATGCCAATTATAATATTATCAGGCATGTTTTATTCAAATCCTTGATTGCAACTGAACATTCTTATTGCGTTGTATGTTACTCTGAATTCAGATATACAAAAAAACATGCCATGTAGCACTAGAAACAAGAATATCACATCCTTCCTATTATAGCAACATGCATTGGCTCCTAATCCAATGCACTGAGCCCATACGGAGGGTTAAAAACTGTTCCCCCAAACCAGTGCTATAAAAAAACTTCCCTGATTTATGCATTTCATCTACTCTAATTATCATCATAGTTAGAAATGCCATTCCTTCACATATAATGAAATAGTCTGTTCAGACAGCTGTCCAGTTACTTCAAATTCCAGTCATCCATCATCTAAATCTGTACAGAGTGGCATGTGTTATTAACCCATTGCTTAAAGGCTACCTGGTTTTGTGACTTCAAACTATAATTGCTCGTCAGAGAACTTTACTACGTTGAGCTCTCTTTTCTCTGCCTAAAATAAATGAACTATATGTGGACAAAAGGCTTCAATCCAATCCTTTACCCATCACTTATGAGAGGCAAATGAGTTGGGTTGTAGGTAAGGCAATTTCTTCCACAGAGGTGACATGTAATAAATATCTGTGGAGTGAACACATGATCTCCAAGATCCATCATGATCCACTGCCTATTGACTTTGAGATAAAATGAAGGGTTAATTATGAGCCTTAGCTAAATGAAGAGAAACTGACCTGGGCAAGGCAAGAATGCATTGTTCTGAAGGAATAGGAATTTGATCGTCTAATTTGATGTAGTTAGAAAGCACAGTGCATGCCTCTTTTTCCGGCTGGACCCCCGGAGAGTGTAGGGGAGAAGAAAGAGTAGGTTCCTGCTGTGCCAGAAGCCCTTAAGAAAAAGTGAAGGCATTTTTCAGAGCTGAAGATCAAGTGCCTGAGAAAGAAGTTTGCCCAGAAGATCCTTCTAAAGACAAGGAGGAAGCTTATCTAGGAAAAAGCAAAGCACTACCACAAGGAATACAGGGAGCTGTACAGAACTGAAATTTAAATGGTGAGGATGGCAAGAAAAGCCAGCAACTTTTATGTGCCTGCAGAATGCAAATTGGCATTTGTCATCAGGATCAGAGGTATCAATGGTGTGAGCCCAAAGGTCCGAAAGGTGTTACAGCTACTTCACCTTCGTCAAATCTTCAGTGGAACATTTGTAAAGCTCAACAAGGCTTCAATTAACATGCTGAGGATTGTAGAGACACTTATTGCATGGGAATACACAAATCTGAAATCAGTAAACCAACTAATCTACAAGCGTGGTTATGGCAAAATCAATAAAAACTGAATTGCTTTGACAGATAACGCTTTGACTGCTCGATCTCTTGGGAAATACGGCATCATCTGCATGGAAGATCTGATTCATGAGATCTATACTGTTGGAAGACACTTGAAAGAAGCAAATAGCTTCCTGTGGCCCTTCAAATTATCTTCTCCACGAAGCAGAATGAAGAAAAAGACCTCCCATTTCCTAGAAGGTAGAGATGCTGGCAACAGCGAGGACCAGATCAACAAGCTTATTAGAAGAATGAACTAAGGTGTTTACCAGGATTATTTTTCTAAGCTGGTCAGGTAATAAGCAGAACCTGCTCTCAAATTGAAATGAAAAAAAAAAAAAGAACAGTGCACGAGAGTAATAAACTTTCTTTTTTTTAAAGGCAACATTAAATATATTTTCATAAAATAATCATAAACTTTCTACAAATAGTCAGTTGGGGAAATGTGAACAAAATATTTGAGAATTATATGAGGTTCTTCCTTACACATGCACAACTCCTGTTAATATGATAGGATTCTGGGCTTAGAAAGTACTACGCTTATATATATGCATAATTTACGGGTGAAACTTGGCATTATTACTGGTGTGAAACTTGGAAGGTCACTATTGAATAACAAGGCTGTGAAAGTTTACTTTTTCTCATTATTTAGTATAAAAGTAAAGGCATACATAGCCACACAAACACATAGAGAAACAAAATCTACAAAAGTGCAAAAGTGAAAGGCTTTTTTTTTTTTTTTTTTTTTTTTTTTTTTTTTTGAGACAGAGTCTCACTCAGCCACTGCACTGCTGGAGTGCAGTGGTGCGATCTCAGCTCACTGCAACCTCCACCACCTAGGTTCAAGCAACTTTCTTGCCTCAGATTCTCGAGTAACTGGAACTACAGGCACCCACCACCACATCTGGCTAATTTTTGTATTTTTAGTAGAGATGGGGTTTCACCATGTTGGCCAGGCTGGTCTTGAATTCGTGACTTCAGGTGAACTGCCCACCTTGGCCTCCCAAAGGTCTGCGATTACGGGCATAAGCCACTGCGCCCAGCCCGAAATGCTTTTTTGATTTGCTCCCACTCACATTTCCACTCCCCAGTGTGAACAGGTATATAACTTTTCAAACACATTGATGAATCCATGCAAACAGACAGTGATATAAACACACACGTAAAAATGTGGGGTTATGAGATACATGTTTTTCTGCAACCTGATTTTTATAGTGACCAGTAACATATAATGGATCTTCACCACCGTCAGCACATACAGAGCTACTTCGCTTCTTAGATGGATTTGTTGTTATTCCAAAGACTGAGTTGAAACAATTCATTTAATGCTTTGTCTAGTGATGGACATTTATGTGATGTCAGATCGTTGTGTGAATACTTCTGTGGCAAGATAATAACAACAATAATAATATTTATCGTTGCAATAGCTGACATTGTCACATACTATGCACTAAGCACTATGCTAAATGCTTTATGTGCTTAGTCTTCTTAGCAACCTTTTGAGGCAAGCATTATTAATTGTTCTTTTTAGATGGAGATCTGGAGGCTGGGGAAAGGTGGCACATTGTCCATGTGACACATTGAGGCCTCCACAGAACCACAATTTGAACCTAGCTTTGTCTCTGCCTACATTATTAGCCAAAACTGTCCTAAAAACTTTAGTAGAATTATTGAATAAAAGGACATGTCCATTTAAACATCTGCAGCATACTATTTCACTTTAGTCTACTCAAATACTTAGTTTATTAAGTACATTTATGTAATTAAAATAAAAGATATATTCGTTTAGAAATAGTGATGCATCTACCCTAGCATTTCATGAAACAGCTTTGAGAGAGCTCATCTCCTGCGTCATTGTCATGAGTGTGTTCACAGTCACCAGAGCTACTTTTCAGTCTTCCCGCCCAGCTTTTCAGTACACATCATTATCACTTTCATTTAAGTCGAGGGGGATATAAGACTTTTTGAAACGAATGTGAATCTGCCTATGGTAATTTTATTCTTCGGTCTAAGTAGCCACTCACATTATATTACAGCTTATTTTCTTCTATTTTTTATTCTTCATCTAAGTGCTATATCTGCTTTCCAAAATATAACCAGGTACTGAATTGCCCTTAAAAAGTGATATAAAAATCTCCCTCCCTGTGTCCATGTGTTCTCATTGTTCAACCATGTTCTTCACATGTAACCCAAAACCTAAAATGCAATAAAAAAAAGTGATATAAAATCTTTAATAAATAAACAAACATAGATACCAGTAGAATGAAGACCTGTGTTCATTAAGTGCCTTAATTTTTATTTTGCTCAGGAAAATATAGGGAGGTTCCTGGATCTAGCAACAAACTAGATCAAAGGTCAAATGAGCATAGATACACACACACACACACACACACACACACACAGAGAGAGAGAGAGAGAGAGAGAGAGAGAGAGAGAGAGAGAGAACCAAATCAAATTACAACAAAACAGAAACAAGGACTGGGAAATTTTATCATATTCAAATTTAACAGAAGGGAAAAAGGAAGGAGTAATGTCGTATACAACAGTTAGTTCACCAGATTAATAACTGTTGGTTTAGGCCGGGCATGGTGGCTCACACCTATAAACCCAACACTTAGGCCAAGGCAGGC
This sequence comes from Saimiri boliviensis, assembly GCF_048565385.1. Taxonomy (NCBI): domain Eukaryota; kingdom Metazoa; phylum Chordata; class Mammalia; order Primates; family Cebidae; genus Saimiri; species Saimiri boliviensis. The sequence goes on from NC_133468.1 coordinate 17,200,717, forward strand.
AGGTTACAAGATCAAGAGTTCGAGACCAGCCTGATCAACATGGTGAAACCCTGTCTCTACTAAAAATACAAAAATTAGCTGGGTATGGTGGCACTGCCTTTAATCCCAGCTACTCAGGGGGCTGAGGTAGGAGAATTGCTTGAACCCAGGAGGCAGAGGTTGTAGTGAGCTGAGATGGTGCCACTGCACTCCAGGCTGGGTAACAGAGCAAGACTCTGTCTAACAACAACAAAAACAACAACAAAAGAACTGTTGGTTTAAACTGATTAAAGCATCACTGACATATCAAATATTTAGAGATTTGGATTGTAAGCAACAGAGACACACTGATAACTTGAACAGAAAAGTAGTTTATTACAAGACAGTAAGTAACTCACATAATCTCTAGGAGGGCTGAAGACCCAGGCTTGGAGCTTCCATTACTAGGGAATCAAAATAAAATCCACAACTCACATCATAGAGCTGGTCCTATGATAACTCCATTGTCACTACCAAAGAACACAGACCCCACACTTCATTCCAGCTGTGTTTGTTCCTAGCTCTATGGCTAAAAATACTGCCAGTGCTGCCTCTGAAAACTGGATGAGGCCACCAGAGACATATGCAAGACTGGGTTTCTTTTGTTCAAAATCCAGGCACCTGGTCTGATTGGCAGTCTACATCATCTGTCAATGCTGCTGTTAGGGAGGCTGAGAAGTCCATTATATGCCATTCTCTTGGTTGTTTGACTCGCAAGTTTGTGCATGAAAAGGTGTTTCAGTTGCTGGGACTAGTGAAATAAACAACATACTGTTTGCAACACTGAGCAGAAGAATCTTATTACATCACTATTCTCTCTAAGCTATAATTTTATCATTTGGAAATAATGACTCTTATTTGTTGCCCAATAAAAGGACTTTTCCTTATTAAGGATATTTGCATTCCTTACACTTCTGAAAATAAGGAATTACAGACCAGATTGCATGAATTTCTGAGATGGTTACAGTAAAGAAGAGGTTGACTTTAAACTTCTTGAAGGATAAGTTGTATAAACATTGGCTCATCAGTCTCATAAAGGAATTATATTTCCTGCACTAGGACTGGCAACAATTTCATGAGAATTTCCTATACATACTGTATCAAGCTTTTCCATAATCATAATATTTGGAACGTCTGTGGCATTCTCCCCTTACATAGTACTTTAACAAACATTAGCTATAATTGTAAAGAGCTTTAGGATCCTCAGGGATGAAAAGTATTGTATAAATGTGCCATGTAACCATGCCTATTACTTCTGTACATTGCTGCATAAATTATCAGAAAATGAGTAAATGGATTTCAGTCTCATGCACTTGAATGTTAATTGGCAAGAAAAATCTTTTTTCACCAGTTTGGAGATGACAATTATATCACAGTCTATTTGCTTTTGTAGGTATTCACTCTTTGTTAATCTTGACAGATTATAACCTCAGGTGCACTCTGTGTCTGGAAGTCTTTGTGTGTATCTTGACACAAGGTTTAGTGTCAATTCTGATGTTCAGTCTGCTGTGAAGACATTCTACAGTATCTGCAGCCTTGCTATATATCACTCTTGTACATGTATCTAGATTCTGCTGAAGCAGAGAATCTAATCCAAGTGGTTATTACTTCACTGAGCAGCCATAATGCTTCTGTGAGTTTTGTTATTGTTTGGTGATGGATTTCAATAAAGAAATTTAAAATGCTATGCTAACAATTTTCTTTAATATCAAAGTCTACACTTTCATTGAGAGACAAGTTTATTAACAGTTATTTCTTGATAGCCAAATACAGGTTGTTCATTCATGAAGTTTAGTTCCCATTCCACAAAGTTTAATTTTTAAACAGCACTCTGTATGTTAACTTCCCGTCATTTTGCCAGGCATAAGAAAAAAATCAAATAAGCGTAAGGCTTGACTATTTTAAAGGCATTTTTAAGATTTTCTGAAATACTACTAATTTTCTTTCCCTTGAATTCCAATATCCAAACTACCACCATAATTAATCCTTTTTAACATCTCTCCATTTCACACTTTATTTTCACATCGAACAAGGCTAGTCTTAACATTTCGTGGACCTTCTAAATGATCATCTCACCATGAGTCAAGAAATTCAGTTCTACATCATTTAAATAGGGGTAAGAACCCTTTCACTCTTAAGAGCTCAGGTCTGAAACATTTCTCTTGAGCCAAAATGAGCTGTTGCAACCTGACATACTTCAGGTTCAGCCTGGCTTTTGGTACTTTTCCGTGGATAAGTGAAGCAGGTTGGCATAACAGAATAGGCATCTGTAGAAATTTCAGGTATATGAAGATCAAGGCAGCTAAGAAAGATTATTTAGCATAGAGAATGTGAATTTTGAGCGCTACATTTTCTAATTTGAAAGGGAGCCCAGAAATAAAGAATTTTCAAATAGCGAGAGTAGAGTAGGAAAATAATAGTACTGCACAAATCCTTCTACAGACAACATTTCCATTGGAGACGGAAAACTTTACAACCATGGTGTTCCTTCTTTCCTTGACTTCTAGTTTGACAAGTAGCACCCCCATCTCTGTTATAGCTTTGATGCTTTTTTTTTTTTTCTTTTCTTTGCTTGACAGTTTTCTTTTTTAAATTTTCTTTTTCGTTTTTTTTTTGATGGAGTCTCGCTCTGTCACCCAGGCTGGAGTGTAATGGCATGATCTTGGATTACTGCAACCTCTGTCTCCCGGTTTAAAGTGATTCTCCTACCTCAGCCTCCTGAGTAGCTGGGATTATAGGTGTGTACCACCATACCTGGCTAGTTTTTGTATTTTTAGTAGAAATGAGGTTTTACCATGTTGGCCGGGGTGGTCTCGAACTCCTGATCTCTGGTGATCCGGCCTCTTCAGCACCCTCAAAGGGCTGGCATTACAGGAGTGAACCACCGTTACTTTAAGTTCCAGGATACACGTGAAGAACATACAGATTTGTTACATAGGTCTATGTGTACTATGGTGGTTTTGCATCTATTGACCTGTCCTCTAAGCTCCCTCTCCTCGCTCCTTGTCCCCCAGCAAGCCTGGGGTATGTTGTTTCCCGCCCTGTGTGCTTGACAGTCTAATTCTAACTTCCCTGGCTGACTCTGCCTGAAATCACAGATTCCCAACCTTGGCAGCTGTCCTCCTAGGCTGCACTCCTGCAAGTGCACCCCAACCTGGTGATGGGGTCTCCCACAGCAACCATTTAAGTTTGGGCGAGACATGCTTTGTGCCTGAGCTGTCGTGATCGTTCGCAATCCATTCCCTTTGTCTCCAGTTTCTTTCTACTTTGATATAAACTTCCCACAAGTGATAGATTAATCTTCCCCACAGTGGCTTTTATTGTATCACTATCTTACTCAAAATCCTTTAATTGCTTCGCATTTCATAGAGGAAGAGATTTAAAATCTCACATGAATAAATTGTCGTCCATCATAAGGGCTTACCATGGCCCAATCACTGTACTAAGTGCTTTACACGCATTATCTCATTTAATTATCACATTGAGGTAGGTATTATTATCCTTATTCTATGGATGCAGAAACTGAGGCTAATCTCCCATTGACCTCATTTTATATAATAAAAAAATATATAATCCTACAATGCCCTGGAATCATATATTTAAAAATGAAAAAAAAAAAATTTCAGTGTCTCTCCCAGGTCTATAAATTACCAGCTGGGCATCTTTTAGAGAGTGACGAAAACTCTCTAAGCCTCATCTTTATCATCTAGAGAATAAGAAAAGCATTGCCTATCCCTCAAGGTTATTTGAGATAAAAGACGATGATTTAGAATAGTACTCCAATGACATGGGTTGATATTACTGGCCTAAAGTAAAAGATGACTTTGCCTATCTGACTAAATGTCTTGGAGGAATACATGATTACATGTTGGTGGAAATGCAGATTGCCTACATAATGTGATTATAGGGCTGCTCATAGGACTGCTCTAGCTCCTCCCTCATTTACAGACTCCACACACGTATTTATTTAGTGCACTTAATATGCTAGATATGGTATATATAGAGTGTACATTTATGGGAAGGTCAGACATTCTGTATGGCTTCCACTTTTCTGTGGTAAGAATCAGAGAAGGAAGAGTGTGTTTATCGGGGAGAGGAGATTGAGCTCAGTTTTGAACATGTCAATATCTGTAATTTTTGAGTGGACATCTTAGAAGAGCATCCAAGAGGACAAACAAAGTTCCATGGCTCAGAAAACAAAGCAGAGCTGGAGATGAAAATATGAAAATTTTACATGCATGCATTTTTATTTAGTGTCATGGGACAGAATAAGAAAACCTGGAGAGAGAATCAGAAGAATAAGAAGCCCAGAGTCCTGAGTACAAAATTTAAAGGTCAGATAAGGAGGAGGAGCCAGGAACAGTGACATGAAAAAGGAAGCCAAAGGTGGTGCCACAGTGGAGACTGTTTTCAACTATTCTGGAAGATTCAGAGGGGTTGCTTGTGATCTTAGAAAACCAGGTATCAATGAAATGGGGGGCAGAACCCAGAAACCTCTTCAACCCAGATTCAACTCTCTTCTTTTCCATATGGGAAACTCCTATTCCCAATGCTATACCCTTTTAAACTGCTGTTACATACTTGTGGTTTCTTCTGGGGTGAGGGGGAAATAATAAAAATATTGATCATCTGAAGGGTCATGAGAGCATTAGGGACTTTGAAGAGTGTGTTTTTGAATATTTGTCTACAGGCTAGGGGAGTAAGGCTCTGATAAGACGGGTGGCACTCACTACAAAATCTTGCTTTATTTTTGCAAGAGACTGACCTGGTTTTAGTTTTCTGGAGTTTTCATAACTGCTAAAATATGCCTCATTTCATGCTAGTGTTGAAATGGACTTTATCTTAGAAATCAAACAAGGAGACAAAGCTCCCTTAAAAGTTTGATTTCTCGGGGAAAATGTCTAATCAGAAAACTAACATTTTCTTTTCTCCTGAGTGCATAGTATGCTGATTTGATTTCTAAATGCTATGGGTACCATCAAAATGCTGATGAAATCAACTCTATACACCCCTGCCTTAGGGGCAGTCCTTGTACCCAAAAGTAAGAAGCAGTTAAAAAAAAAAAAAAAAAAAAAAAAACAGGCTTGTTCACACATCTGTACTACCCTTTTCTCCCTTTGGAAAAATTTCACTGTTATTGTTACTTTACATTTATTTTTCAAGAGCATCTGTTAGCACCCTGCACTGTTCAAGTGCTAGGGACATATCAGTAAACCTGAGACAAAAATACCCTACTCTCAGGTTATTTATAGTCTACTGGGAAGTAGGATAAAAGATTATTTCTAGAAAAGAAAATCATGCACACCCCCAAACATGTTACTCTGTGAGTGCATGTAAGTGCGCTTCCCCCATTATAATTCATTAACATTTATTAGCCCGTTGGTACTAATTTGTTGTTAGATTGTCTAGCTGAAATATCAGAAAGCAGGAGCTAATGAAAATGGAAAGAGGGAAAAGAAAATTTTGAAAGCAGGGGTAGACGAAATTTTGAAAAGATGGGGAAAATGGCAGAAGAATATGTACATCTATGTTCTTGATGTAGAAAAATATGAGACTAGGGAAAAAAAGGAGAAGGAGATCAGATCATTTTCTACTATTCATGTTAGTTAAAAGCACTGAGAATTTGGTAGTGCTAGTTTAAGCTGGTGCAGATCTGAGGCAAACCCAACCCCAGTGACATCACAATTTTACTAAAAGTTTATAAAGCTGGAATACATTCAAAACACCACACCCTTTTCAGTTAATCCCAATAGACTCAGTCTACCTAAGACTTAGTAGAGTAGAGGGACAAATAAGAAATAACATCTAAACAATCTGTACTAGTAAAGAAAATAAGTTGTCAGTCTCTCTAAATATTCCACATTGAACTGATCAGATATTTCTGAAATCGGTGGAGACTGCCCAACAAAAATCTGTCTCTGAATATTAGCAAGCTCTTAGCATATCTTCAAATTCTCATTCCTTTTAGATTTGCATGTTGAGAAACTGATTTATGAAATGACTTATATTATGAAGACTTTAACCCAGTCTGGCAAAAAAGAAAGCTAATTAGTGGTAATGATTTACTTCTGGTTGGAAATTCATAATTTGCTGGGTCATGACCCGTAATTAATATATTTTTTGCATTTCTTTCTTTAAGATAATTGATGGTGCATATTGAGTGTTGCTTTAGGAAAAGTTGTGTCTTAAATGCAATTAAAATAAACCATAATCTTGTGTAGGTAAATTGTGTTAGATAATTCAAATCAAAGAATCTTCAGAGTCTCAGAAGAATTAAATGTCTTATTTAAAATCATACTGAATAAACATAACCTCATAGAAAACACACTTTGTTTTCTGAAATGGCATTAAAATATATAGTCAAAACAACTCATTGCTAGAGAGAGTATTCTCCCAAGTTATCAATTAGTAGAATACAATGTGAAAAGCAAAAATAAAATTTGAAAGTCCCCCAACTATCTGAATAGACTTCCTCTTCAGCCAAGGCTCTTCTAATCTTTAACCTGAGAGACTGTTTCAGGCCATACTAGGAAGTGGGGGTCACACATGTCTCATTATACCTCTCTGGCATTAACATCGACACATACTTTAAGTCTGACAAGAAACATTTTACAACCTATTCTCTCTAAAGCCTGTGCCTAAAAGCTGCCTCTGTAAATAATAACTTGGGTCTCCATAATCCCTTAGTTTAGCCCAGGCATTCCTTTCTATTAATCCCAGGTCTTTAGATAAACCCCATCAATTGTCAAACTGAAAAATTGTCAACCTATAAGCTGGAAGCCCCACTTCAAGTTGTCCTGCCTTTCCGGACCCAACCAATGCATTTCTTTGTAGGGAACCAGCCCTACAGCACCCCTGGGTACCCCGAGTTTGGTGGGACAAACAAATGAGAAAAAGATTGAGAGAAAGTGGGAACAGGGGGCCATCGCTTTATTACTTCGGAGGAAACACTGAAGGCCCCGAACTCTGATCATCCACACTATTTATTGATTACAATCATATTGATCCATAGGGTAGGGGTGGAGTGATGGTAGAGTGAATCCGTGAACTGGAAATGACTCAGTGAGCCGGAACTGTGTGTCATCCTATGGACTGATAACCATGGCAGTTTGGGAGTTTCACAAAACAGGAACATGTGGTTATCTTTAGCTTATTATCTATGGAACACAGACCTTACAAGGAGCCTACAAATCTGGCTGCGTCATTCATAGTGCTACAAAGGGGTTTTACGTACTTGAGCACAACGTTTATGGTAACAGAGCCAAGATCACCCTGTCCTGGAACATGAGGCATGGAGAGCCCTTCCTTCTCAGAGGCCTCCTGCAGCCTTCCACAGTTTGTGGTTCCTTATTTATATGTTACTCATAACCAATTTAGGTAGACACTCTGTAAGTCCTTTTTCCTTTGCTGCTTTTCCCAACATTTCTTAAATGTGTTTGATTGAAGACTCGCGTCTCCCTAAAATGTATAAAACCAAGCTGCACCCTGACTACCTTTGGCACATGTTCTCAGGAACTCCTGAGGGCTGCGTTACTCCTATTTGGCTCAGAATAAATCTCTTTAAATATTTTACAGAGTTTGACTCTTTTCATCAAAAATGGAAACTAGTAAGAATATTTATTGTTATGGAGATTTTTTTGTATTAAGAAAATTTTACAACAAGGAATGGAAAAAGTAATGCAATAAAACTACTTTTACTTAATCAGAACTATTGCTGACTTTTTTTTATATTTGCTTCACCTTTGTTATTAATAAAATATGATTGATACAAAGTAACATGTATCCTCTTCAGAGGCAATCATCACAAATTATGCTGAACCTAGTTTTATATATGCTGAATCCATTTTTATAACATACTTTACTAATACTTAACTGATATATTTAGTGAGGACATTTCGTAAAATTTTACATAAATAGCATTCTAGCATATGCACGATTCTGTTGTTTGCTTTATAACTCAATATCATGGTTTTTAAATCTATCAACATGTGTTTCCTTGTACATTCTATTCCTCTTAACTGCCCTATGTTCCCATTTACATACACTTTTAGCTTATCCATTAGGTAAATGCTGAACACTGTTTTATTTTTCCTTTTTTGTTCTTTCAAACCATGTTGCCATAAATATCCCTGTACATCTCCCCCTTGTGAGCTTGGATAAATGTTACTTTACAGTATAAATATGAAGGTGGAATTGCTGGTTATGTACATTTTCAATTTTACTGATAATGCAAAATTTCTCTCCAAAATTGTTATTTCAATTCACCTTCCCACAAGCAGAATCAGGGAGTTAGCAGTCGTTGCCAATCCTTTATACTATCAGACTTTAAAATGTCTGCCTGTCTGATTTTATTTTACCTTTAATTTTATTCATTTTATTTTGTGGATGTTTTGCATGTCCCTGATTATTAGTAAAGCTCAGACTTGCTTCCTAAATTAATATGCTATTTGTCTTTCTCCTTTGTGGATTTCCTGGTCATAATCCTTTGTTCAGGTTCCTTTTTAAAATTTCATTTTATGGAATTATTTGCCTTTCTAAAACTTCTTAAAAAGAAAAATATCTTTGAAAAATCAAAATTGATACAAAGCATAGGAAGTAAAGGTTCAGCCTTTCACTTAACCTCATTTGCCTCCCATTCTCCCCAGATCTTATTTAAAAGTGCTTGGGAATTATAAAAGTTTTATAAAAACAGGGCTTCATGCTGCAAGTAGTCTGGTATTTGCTAAAGTCTTCAAAATAATTTCATTTAGAACCTAGAGGCTTTGCACAGGAATTGTCCTGTCACTTACAAATATGCCCATACTAGTACTGACATTGCTTCTAGCAGTTCTTTTTAGGAGGCTGCAACCAAGTGAAATCTGGCATATGTCAAAATGATGGGTCTGAAGAGATTCAGTGCTCTTAAATAACATCATTGCTTTGTAAGGACTGAACCTTATACAAGAGTTTCCTGCAATCTGATTCTTACCAATAAATCTCTCACAAATCTCCACATGTTCTTCTCATGATTGTTGCAGAGATGCAATTAAAAGGGAAGTCTGAAGGGATGCAAAGGGAATTTCCAGAGGATGCCAGATGAGAGAAAAACTTGAAATTGTGCAGGTGTATAATAAAAACAGTAAAATACAGCAGATGAGAAGTAAAATAAATAAGTGGACGGTGAAATATTCTAAACATACACGTGTGTATACATACAGGTACATATGCATGTATATGTAGACATGCACATTTGTATGGTTCTCAAATGTACCCATAGGTATGAAATGTGTTTTTAATCAAAATCATGGTTTTAAAATCTATAGACATATATGTTTCATATATATTATATCCCTGTCAATAGACTTATCTTCATTTGCATATGTGCTCAGGCATACATGTGTGGATGGGTATCTGTATTACATACACACACACACACACACACATTCTGAGGACTCATTCAGCAGAACATGAATATCCAGCAAATAGTTCGACGAGTCTGTAATATTTACATCCAAATTTATTTCATTTGCCCAAATGAATCACTCTTTACATAACCTATCTGGAAAGGATTCTTTTAGGTAAGAATTGTCAATATGATTAGAATTTAATATTTATATAACCCCAACAATGCACTAGGTACTGCAAAATTGATGAAATTGGAGCAAAGTTGTAACTTTCACATTTATCCACCTAAAGATAATATTTTTCAACCTCTGGCTACTGTATTTTCAGGTGCAGAGAAAAATCTTTATTGAGATTGTTTTCTAAACACACCAAGATTAAGTTTGCTGACTTATATTTAGACAGTAACTACATAGGTTGTAAGATTTGAAGAACAATAAAAACGAGGTGAGAGGAAAATCAGATGTGGAGGTAGTAACAACGCCTTACATTTTTGGGAGAGAACAGAAAATGTAAAGTCAGATCAGGCACTGGAGAATTGAAACAGAGATTTAAGTAAGTTGCTGTCATAAAAATCAGTTCAACACATATTCATTAAATAGGTGCTTTACGTATTCTAAGGTCACCCCTAATTAATTGGTTTAATAAATTAATTGCTTTAGCAAAATGGTAAATTTGTATGTGTATATGTGTGTGTGTGTGTGTGTGTGTGTGTGTGTGTATGATCATATAGCCATATCCTATGGGGTAATTCTATCATGCATTTTATAACTCAAACAAAATCAGCTGAACTGTGAGTTACTAAGTAGGAGGGGATTGAAGTAAATGAGCAATATGAAAAAGCAACACTGCATTTAAAGGCATTTGTGCATTATACCGTTGTTATCTAATAGACAAAAAACATCAGGGGATTTACAGTCCAGCTCTTTTATATCTTCTCTCTGCTAGAAGCTTGAATAAGTAATTGTTCTTCAGTTTCCTCATCTGTAAAACTATCTACCTACCCATGCTCAGTGTCACAAGAATCAAGTACACTGCATATGCTAAAGTCCATTAAAGTTCTTAGTAAACTCACATGCAAACATTACTTGTTATAAAACCAAACCTTACATTCATCAGGAAATGCAACTCAGTCTTTCCTATTAAAATCCTTACCAAATGGCTAGAAAGTTGTCTCCTATAACCTGGGATTGGAATATCAAAATCTGATGTCAAAGGCCACATGATGTTCTTCCTTTTGAAAGAAATCTTTTAGTCTGTCAGCCAGTCATTTAAGAGTAGGTAATTTTATTGAGTGCTCTCTCTGCCAGGATATTGAATTCCTTCACCCATCTCAAAAGCTTTGTGTTATCTTTGAATCCTAGCTCTCCTTTGTGCTCCCTGCCTATCTGTTATGAAACAGCATGGACAGCCTCCATTGCACCTGACTTTGCCGTTCTGGACCCGTGAGCTCAGCTGTATTTCATTTCCTGTTTTTGATGTCCATGAGATTGCTAATTCTATCCATATATATATATATATATATATATATATATATATATATATATAAGGCATTACTCCAACCAGTTTCAAGGTGTTTCTGATTCTTACAACCAAAATAGCCATAACTAGAATACTTTCTGGCTTCACACCTGCACATATGACCTACCTTGTATGTAAACTATATTACTTGCTTTGACCTCCTAAAACTCTATGTCTTTGTTTATGTATTAACCTTTGTATTCTTACCTGTTGAAATGTCAGTTCTTCCTAAAAAGTTCAGTCTAAATGCTGTTGCTTTAAAGAAAGCTTGTTTCATTCTATTCACCAGCTGTGAGACTTTACATTATCCTCTTTTATTTAACATCTCTTGTAATAATTCCTTTAAGGTATGTTATTACACTTACTTTACTCTATGCTACATTTTCTCCTTTGCTATTTGTTACCATACTTTGGCCATTCTTATCATTTTCCACTCCTCACCCTCAGGCACCACATTCATATTTATTACTCATTTCTAAGATGTACACACCCAGCACGGTGTCTTAGTCACAGTAAGAATAGATGTTTGTCAAAGAAATAAATGGACAAGCAAATTAAAGAATAAGAACTACACTATATTACAGGACCCCTTCTAGGGGGTGGAAATCCTGCTTTTGGAAAATATTTAAATGTCTTTTTTTTTTTTTTTTTTTTTAAGACAGAGTTTTGTTTGTCGCCAGGTGCCAGGCTGGAGTGCAGTGGCGCGATCTCAGCTCACCGCAACCTCCGTCTCCTGGATTCAAGCAATTCTCCTGCCTCAGCCTCCTGAGTAGCTGGGACTACAGGCGTGCGCCACCACGCCCAGCTAATTTTTGTATTTTTTTAGTAGAGACGGGGTTTCAACATGTTGGCCAGGATGGTCTCAATCTCTTGACCTCGTGATCCGCCTGCCTCAGCCTCCCTAAGTGCTGGGATTACAGGTGTGAGCCACCGCGCCCGGCCTAAATGTCTTCTTTTGTCCTGTTCCTGTCAGTATTCTGGTGGGCATGGGCCATCTGGGAAGCACTCGGAGTCACCAGCAGATGGCAGGACCCTAACTATGAGCTCAACACTAATTGAGTTTTAAAAGTACATTAGTATGATCTACCTTCTGTTTTCTGGCAACATTTCAATAGGGAGGCGTAAAAACCTCCAGCAATCCGCTGATGAGACAAATATCAATGAAAAATTGATAAGCAGCTGTGATACAGCTAAATGGAGTAACAATAAGTAGAAAGCAATTTAAAAGGAACTGAATAAGTGAATGTGGATCATATACTGACCATTAAAACAGCCAATATTATCATCATTCATCTTTCTCAGTTCAGTTTTCTCAGTAGGTGATACCCTTCAGTTGAAGAAACCAATTTATCTATTCATTTCAACTCAATTATTTATGCATTTTCTCTCACTAACGAGACATGAGGGCCAGTGGATGATGAAATCTAAAAGTTGAACTCATACTCAATTTTGTCCTATTCAGTTGGAAGAGACCTTAGAAAGCCTTTTTTTTTTTTTTTTTCTTTTTTTCTCTTTGCTTCCCACAGTAAGTCTTGTCTGCAAAATCCTTGGCATGTCATTGCTAACCTCTAAGTAATCAAATGAACAGTTCATTTTGTCATTCACATTTCTTCTCATATATCAAATAAGGACTTCTCTGATCAGGCCATCTAAATCACAGCTATTGTTGAATCTTTTATTTTCTTCAAGAACTTATTCTACTTTATTTATTTATTTATTTATTTATTTGTGAGACTGAGTCTCACTCTGTTGTCCAGGCTGGAGTGCAAGCTCCACCTCCTGGGTTCAAGCAATTCTCCTGCCTCTGCCTCCCGAGTAGCTGGCACTACAGGCGTGTGCCACCACACACGGCTAATTATTGTATTTTTAGTAGAGCGGGGTTTTCACTATGTTGGCCAGGCTGGTCTCAAGCTCCTTACCTCAGGTAATCTGCCCATCTCAGCCTCCCAAAGTGCTGAGATTACAGGCATGAGCCCCTGCACCCAGCCTCAATCACTTTTTATTGTACAATATAGTTAGGTTTATTTATTGGTTTTTTGGTTTATTATTGAGCTTGACCCAACAGAATGTAGTAAGGCCTATAAGAGCAAAGACCTTGTTTAGATTGTTCAGCAATATGTCCAAATTATATAGAACACTTCCAGGCAGATGGCAAAAATCCAACTAATATTTGTTGCATGTTACTGAAAAAAAACTAAGATATATTTGAAACCCACTCTCATTATCTTGTGAGGCAGCCTGAAGCCTCCATTCCTAGAGGTCTTATACTTTGGGAGCTGGAATCTGTCATTCTATAACTTGTTTAGTTAGATACAGTTCAGGCTGCTATAACACAGATTCTCTATCTTAAATCTGATTCACCTAATAGTTGAAGACTCAGCCTTCAGTCAATAAACGAGTTACTGAATTTTAGGCCTTTGCCACTCCCTCTACTAGGCACCAAGACTTTAAAAATGAACAAGATTTCACCCCTCTCCTCAAGGAGCCCTGTCTCCACAGATGGGTAATGGTTTTCCCTATGTCTTCTTTTCTCTTGGCTTCACAAGTGAGCTATGCTGCCCATATGGCAATTTAGCATTTAAATAGGGAACACCTTTCTCAATGAAGATAAAAAGGTACTTTTTATTTCAATTTGTACAACTTTCAAATGTTAATTATCAATGACAAATCAAATCCCCTGGCTTACATCTCTAAAAACCTTGCAAAATTTCTTTTTCACAATTAGGAAGCATCATTCTGCTAACCATTGTTAGGAATATTTTTGCTCACACAAGTTTCATTCAGTGATATGAATTATACCAGAATTACATTTATGTCCTCTCTATACTCTGCTTTTCTCAATTGTCTTCTTTTAATAAACTCCCCTGCAAGAAGATGAATTTGTTTTTGGTTTACTGTGTTTCCAAAGGCATGATACGGAGACCTTGATAGCTTACCAAGTGATAAAATTTTCTATAGGCAACACACATAAATAAAATGATTTGTTTTAACTTGTAGTCATTACAGGCACTGTCAGCTGTATTTCTCTCCACAGCAGAATTAAATAGATGTTTTTATTCTGGCAGAAATCTCACTCCCCCACTTCTGCTTTTGTCTCTCTCCTGAGAGGTATGAGACCTCCTCTGTCAATTCAGACGCTCTTACTGTCACTAGGCAGAAAGAAAGCACCTCTCCATGTATGAGGACTATCGTCTGCCAATAGATTTGGCTGTCAACCACCCAAAAGCACTGTCACTCAGTGTCAAAGCACTAACAACAAAGCAATTATCTGCACAAAAAGAAAGAGAATCAGAAGACCCAAGTTATGCAGATAAAATAGAACCAGTGGAAAATGTAACCAGTGCCTCTGAAAACTAAAAAGTATCTTCCTCCTGCTTTTCTTCCCCTCCCCATATTCTGCCACATCAGCCATGAGATGGCCTTCACAATTCTCTAATTTGAAGTTTTATATGCGTTTCTGATTATGTTTGAAAATAACAATAAATAGTTTTCCATAGAACATACATTCTTTTCTATTAATGGTTCTACCTTATTTTCCAGGACAATAATATGTTCAGGAGCAATTAAAAATCAGACAAATTTGGCTCGATTTATGACAGCCAAGCAGTAGCAGCCTCACAAAATAAGGTCATCACACAGGGAATATATTTTTTTCAAACATATTATTTTAATATTTCAGGGATTGCTTTTATAGGGCCACTAAAGCAAACATATTTTCATCGTTTAGGTGATATTTAAATTCCTTTAAAAATTACAACAATACACAGAATTATCCCAATTTTGTTGGGTGAAAATATATGTGAATAGAAAGCAAAAGACAGAAAATATCTACGTGAGTATGCCAATTAAAATTATTATCACATATTGAAGTTATGGGTGTTCTTTTTCTTTAAAATTTTTTTTTACCACTATATGTAATAAATATACATCATTTTGAAAACAGGAAAATAAGTTATTTTATTTTTAAATAGCTTATTCATAGGCATTACTGGGTATCATTAATGTAAATGTTAATATTTAGGTATATATCACTCTAGAATTTTTCTTAACATGCCAATATCTATATATTTATTTCATTCCTTTACTCAAAGAACGTTTGTTTATCTACTACATTCCAGGCTTTATACTGCTCCCTGCATACAGCAGTAAGAAAAGGGGGCTGGGGACAGAAATCTCTATCCTCATGGAGCATAGCTGGAAGAGAAAAGCATAAATAAGTAAAATATGTACAAAATTTTTTATATCGATAGGTGGCATGGAGAAAATAAGAGAAAAAAAAACAGATAATCTACAAAACTAGGAGAAAACCAGTAACAAAATGGCAATAGTAGCTCCTCAGTTATCAATAATTACTTTGAATGTAAGCAGATTCAATTCTCCAGTCAAAAGACGTACAGTGGCTGAATGGATTAAAAAGAAAAAAAAAAAAAAAAAAAAAAAAACAAAACTCAACTATATGCTGCCTAGAAGAGACTCATTTCATCTTTAAGGACACATATAGACTGAAAATGAAGGTATGAAAAAAGCTATTCCATAGAAATAGAAACCAAAATAGACCAGGGGTAGATATACTTAGATACAGGGGATTCTTTTAAAGGGACAAAATAGAATTGGAAACAGAAAAAGAACAAATGAGTATTTGAGTTTGATGAGGCTAGGCAAAGTATTTTAAATACTGTAACTGTAAATAAAATAAATTTTAAACTGTTAGCTACTAATAAGTTCAGTATGCATAAATCAGGAATTCAAAGTAATATTTGCATCCAAACATGGTGAAATAATAGTGACTGCTTAATAAATTAAAATTTCTTCCAAGTTATGTAGTTATTTTTATTCCTTTATTTATTCAAAACACGTACTAAGTACCCACAATGTGCCTAAAAGTATGCTAAGCTCCAGGGATATAGCAGTGAAAAGTAAGACCCAGTCTTGGCTGTCCTTGGAAATGAGAGTCTACTAGTAAGAATGGATGAAAGTAGTTGAAAAGGTAATTCTTAACTAGGGTGTCAAGATAGTTCAGCTTTATTTCTGACTCTATTTTATTCACTCCTTGCCTTTGGCCATGTCATTCCCTTTATCTGGAGCAAATCTCCACACTCTATACAATGAATGAGATGGGCTAATATAGCAATCTTTAACTTTCATTTGGCTCTAAAATTTTTTCTTATGATTTCATTTGATAGTTTCTAAGGTCTCTTCCTATTATCCGCATTCATATTTCTCACAGAAAAATAACATGGCTTACTAGAAATAATTTTACACACACTGAGAACAGTTGCTGACCATTTTTTCCACTAAAATCTATACATTTTACTTAAATCAGTGTCATCTTTTCATCAATATTATTATATTTTCCACATACTGAAAGTTGTTTAACATAATGGGAACATATAATAGAAAATATAATTGATAAAGTTATTCAAATTAGTCAGATGTTTAATAATATGTAAAGTTGGAGGGATGCTAAATAATCATTTGTTAACTTGTTAACTACATTTGTTAATTCAAACATTCGAAAAACTGTTAGTGTTCTCTATCACCATGTGAGGTAGATGAAGGACTTAAGTGTGTATCACCTCCAATCATGCTGCTTCAGCAGCAGATTGACTATTTTGATTTAAAGGCACTTGACAAACAGCAGGTGCAGAAAGATCACTCTGACTTTTGTGCTGTTTTTTCTTTTCTTTTTTGTTCCCCCACCCCCGCACCTTCCCCGCTGCTCCCCATGAGACCGAGTCTTGCTCTGTCACCCAGGCTGGAATGCAGTGACACGATCTTGGGTCACTGCAACTTCTGCCTCCTGGGTTCAAGGGATTCTCCTGCCCCAGCCTCCTGAGTAGCTGGGATTACAGGCACTTGCCACCAAGCCTGGCTAATTTTTGTATTTCTAGTGGAGATGGGGTTTCACCACATTGGCCAGGCTGGTCTTGAACTCCTGACCTCAGGTGATCCACCCGCCTCAGCCTCCCAAAGTGCTGGGATTACAAGTGTGAGCCACCATGCCCGGCCTCTGCTATTTCTTAAAAGCAGGAGTTAAAATTTCCATGTTAAAGATACCCTCCCTATACTAGAAGGAAAATAACATTATTATCAAGTGTAAGTTCAGGCTGGGAGAATTCTGTATACACCTTATGAAGATAATTCCTATCTTCTAGGCTCCCCACATATTTTTGTTACTTTTCCACAATATAGTACTCCATGTTCTCTTCACTATATACGTGTGCAACACTAACTGCATCTTTGGTTTTTCATTTCCTTATGAAAGCCCCTGTGTGCCATGTAAAAGTTAGATAACATTAACTTTGTATGCTATTCTCCTGCTGATCTGTCTTGTCAACTTAATTCTCAGGCCCAGCTGAAAACCCCTACGAGGATATCTCAGTATATTTTGTGCTGCTACAACAAAGTATAACCTACAGGATAATGCGTAAAGAATAGAAATTTCTCTCTCACATTTCTGGAGGCTGATTAAGTTCAAGATCAAGGTGCTGGCAGTTGGTGTCTGGTTGGGGCCTTCTTGCTATGTCCTCACATGACATAAGGCAGACAGGTAAAAAGGGAATGAATTTCCTCCATCAATCCCCTTTTTAAGGGTACCTGATCCTATTCATAAGGGCAAAATTCTCATGACCAAATCAGCTCTAACAGGCCCCAGGTGTTAATACCATCACATTCACAACACCTAAGTTTTAGGGACACATTTCAACCATAGAAAATAATAGCTATATTTCTTTGTCCTCTGGGATTTAATTTTTTTGAGGTGAATCTTATGGAAATACGAAAATACGATCTTAAAATAGTTATATAATGCCATGAACTTTAATTGTGATTACCTTAGATAAGTGATACATAATTTTATAAATTATTATATTATATATTATATGAGTCTATAAAGAATAGGATTAGGAGCATTATTTTGTACTTGGAATATTAACAATATTGAATTTTTAATAGAAGGCAAAAATTTCTATTACTACTATGAGGCCATAAAAAATGTGATCATGTGCCTTGCAGGGATGTGGATGAAGCTATAAGCCATGATCCTTAGCAAACTAATGCAGGCACAGAAAACAAAATACTGCATGTTCTCACTTATAAGTGGGAGCTAAATAGTTAGAACATGTGGGCACATAGAGGGGAATAACACACACTGGGACCTATTAGAGGGTGGAGTGTGGGAGGAGGGAGAGGATCAGGAAAAATAACTAACGAGTACTAGGCTTAGAACTTAGATCAAATAATCTGTACAATGAACCACCATGATACAAGTTTACCTACGTAACAAACCTGCGCATGTATCCCTAAACTTAAAATAAATGTTTAAAAAAAGCAGTGAATTTGTTTATAATAAAGCCTTTGCTAAAAATTTTAAAATATAGATTACGTTATATAATTCATGCCAGAAGTCTGAATTGTAATCCTTGATACTCAAAAGTAGCAGGCACATGGCTAGCCATATGTAGACGCATTAAACGGGACCCCTACCTTTAACCATATACAGATATTAACTCGAGATGGATTAAACACTGGAGTTCCTAGGTTTTCTTGTAGAATTTTTATAGCTGGACATTGGCCTTGGGAAAGAATTTGACTAAGTCCTTAAAAGCAATTGCAACAAAAATAACAACTGACAAGTGGGACCTAATCAGACTAAAGAGCTGCACAACAAAAGAAAATATCAACAGAGTAAATGCAACATCAACGGAATGGGAGAAAATATTCAGAAACTATGCATCTGACAAAGGTCTAATATCCAGAATCTATAAGGAACTTAAACAACTGAAAAAGCAAAAAAAAAAAAAAAACCAATTTTTAATGAAATACATGAACAGATATTTCTCAAAAGACTTTCAAGCAGCAAACATACATAAGAAAAAATGCTCAATGTCACTAATCATCAGAGAAATGCAAATCAAAACTACAGTGAGATACCATCTCAAACCAGTCAGAATGGGTATTATTAAAAAGTCAAGAAACAACAGATGCTGGTGAGGATTCTGAGACAAGGGAATGCTTATACGTTGTTGGTGGGAATAGAAACGAGTCCAGCCACTGTGGAAAGCAGTTTGGAGACTTCTCAAAGAATGCAAAACAGAACTACCATTTGACCCAGCAATCCCATTTCTAGGTATATATCCCAAAGAAAATGATTTGTTCCACCAAAAAGAAACATGCTTGAACGTTCATCACAGCACTATTCACAATAGTAAAGGCATAGAATGCACCAAGGTGCCCATCAATGATGGATTAAAGAAAAAAGATACATAAACACCGTGGAACACTGCACAGTCATAAAAAAGAACAAAATTATGTCATTTGCCGCAACGTGGATGCTGCTGGAAGTTATTATCCTAAACAAATTAATGCAGGAACAGAAAACCAAACACTGCATGTTTTCACTTATAAGTGGGAGCTAAACATTGTTATTCATGGACATCAAGATGGCAATGACAGGCCCTAGGGACTGCTAAAGGGCAAAGGGAAGTGGGGGCCAGGGTTGAAAAGCTCACTATTGTGTTCTATGCTCAGTATTTGCGTGACAGCATCAATAGTGCCCGAAACCTCTGCATCACAAACCTGCACATGTGGCCCCATAACTAGAATAAAAGTGCAAAAAACAAACAGCATGTACAGTATATTCCTAAGTAAAACTGTGGGAAGAAATATAAAATCCTTTATGCAGAGAGAAAAATATATTGAAAGTTTTTTGACTATTTTTGTTTTCATTTACATCTTCCCTAGTGTTTACTAATAAATTTTGGTCTGATAACTCTCCTTTGAAGATAAACATGTATTCTGTCTTTCATATGAGAAACAGTAAAATGAGTCAGGGATATGATAAAACAGTGTGCAAAGCCAAAGCCAAAAATCATCAGGGAAATTCTATACTCACTTTGTTAGACTTACAGACTTATACATAGTAGCCAGGAGTCGGAGTGTGAGTGTGAGTGTGTGTGTGTGTGTGTGTGTGCGCGCGCGTGCACACATTTCCACGAGGCAATATTAAATAGCAGGTAAAGAACTTTGAATCTAATTTTGAGACAGAATTCTAACTCGAAGCCAATTCTCCAAATAAAAGAGGGAAATTAGAAAAGCCACAGTGATTTTCAAGAAGAAATAGATAAGCATGATGTCTTAAATAAACTCAGGACCCCTAGATTACATGTATCCCCTCCTATTATAGGCAGGTGCATTTTACTCATCTTTGATGCCTCATCACACAGCATAATGCTGGCACATGGTGTAATATTTGCTAATATTTATCACACTGAAATTAATAAAGTAGACTTTGTAAATCAGGGCATTCTGGTTTTACTATAATTTCTACAATTCAACTAGCTATTTGAATTGATGACCTCTATCATAGTTTTCAACTAAAAACATTGTGTTAGTCTAATTATTTGGCAGAAAGAGGGTGCTAAATATTTTAAAAATCTTTAACAGTAAATATATCTTTCTTGTTTTAGGTAATTCAAAATTTAAAAGCCACATACATGCACTTACATATATACACCATACTCACTACATTCTAAATGATTACTTATATTTCAACCCTTGCATTTATGAACAGTTTTGGACTGATACAGAAAAACTCCAGAATGAAAGGTTGTCTTTCATTTCTTCATTTTCCAAGGCATTAAAAAATTTCAAATTCTAAGAGAAGGGGTTGCTATGTTTTATAAACTGAAAACCTGGTGGAAGCATGAGCTGTAAATTATTTTGTATATATTTTATGTAGTGTTGGAAATATATAATACATCTATTCTACTTCAGGTTGAGGAAAGCATTATCTTGGGTCTATTCCAAACTTCATAAAGTTGCTTGCTATACCTCTCCATTGGAATGATGATGATGAGAGTGGTGTTGATAGCAAATGCTTATCTAGCCTGACCAGACCCTGTTCAAAATGCTTTATACATATTAATTCATTTAATTTAAATAGCTACCCTATGAGGCTATTGATATCCCCATTTTACAGATCAGTATACTAAATTTAAGAAACTTGCCTTGATCAAATAGCTTGTAAGTAGTAGAGCTGAAATTTGATCTGATTCATTCAACTTTATATTTTTAACTATTAGGTTAATGATGTCAGTGTTAATATGTCATATAGATAGATATAGAGTGTCCAGCTGAATTGGAGGGGTGTGTGTATGTGTGTGTGTGTGTGTGTGTGTGTTCCACAAGGTAACATTAAATATTAGGTAAATAACTGAATCAAATTTTTAGATAGCATCTAACTCCAAGCCAATTCTCCAGATGGATGGATGGGTATAGACAGATAGATAGATACAGTGTCCAACTGAATTGAAAGGTTATCGTTAAGATGAAGTCAACTGTTTTTGTTTTGCTTTGCATTTGTCACTGGTTAATACATTTTAGTATTTTTCATAGACTATATATAGTCAATGAATGACCCCCAATATCAGGACCCCAATATCAGAACATAATAGGACAGAAGAAAAGGTTTTTTTTCCTAGACAGTTTCTTTTTGTTTTTGGGTCAAGTGAGCCAGACTCAAAGATGAGTTCACCACCAACAACAAAACAAGTCCTGATTTCTTCTTTGATCTCTATTTTACTGTAGCAATCCAGCTCTCTTATTAGAACTATATATATATATATATATATATATATATATATATATATATATATTCCATGAAAAATACTAAAATACATTAACCAGTTACAAGTACAAAGCAAAACAAAAACAGTTGACTTCATCTTAAAGATTACCTTCCAATTCTGTTATTATGGAATAGGTACTTGGAATTCAGTAGGGGTTTCGGGGGTAGCATGAGAGCAAATCGTTTCCTGGTGTCTAGACATTAAATAATGTAATTCCTTCAAAATTCTAAGAGGAGAATAGTTAATTTTAGATAAAATGACCCTGCCAACTTAATTCTGAAGCAATGAGTATTAAGGATAAATATTTCTCTTTGCACATATTCATTCTGAATGATTGGTTGACAGAGTGCCAATTTCAGTTCACTTGATAATTATTAACAATTTTACTGACTGAATTTTGTACTTTTTAATTTTATTTTAAAATGAAGTTCTACTCTTATAGAATATTTTCAATATAATCATCATCTAAATTATTTAACCAAATGTGTTAAATAAATGCAGGTCTAAATCATAGACTCTTAGAACCAATGAGACAAAAGAAGTCAACATTTACAAATTAAGCTAAGCATTTCTGCATCCCAGTATATATTTACTAAAAGCAAAGCTGAAAGTGTAGAAAATGTTGTAGCTTTCTTCCATATACAAGGATAACATTAATTATATAAACTAGGAGAAAAAGTTCATTGGTAGCAGACAGGTTCATTAGTAGCAAGTTGAGCTTGAACGAGTAATAGATGTTAACAGAGAGAAAAAATTAACACTTGGAAGTATTTCAAATTTTGAGAAGAAAAAGAAAAATTTTACTTGTGTTCTCTGATATTGCACAAGTGAAGAAAACGCATTGGCATTTCTCAAGAACCCTATTGAAAGGGGTTCATTTTTGAGGTAGACCCCCAAATGGTTTTGTAATAGTTTGAAGGGGTCTAGAATATGTCACTGTGGCATAAAAAATATTTTAAGTTGAGGGCATTTAAGTCCATGAAATTCCTTTTCTACTTAAAAGCAGGGCCTCCCAAAAGAACAAAAAAAAGCAATTGTCATAAATGCTCTTCCTCTGAGTAACTCTAATCATCTCAGAAACGTCAGCACCATACCCAAACAGACTTTGTGATCAAAGTATTACATCTCCCATTTATTCTCCTGTGGGCTCATTTACCTTTTCCCAAACTTATTAGTTTTCCAATAGGTGCCCCTTTCCCCCAACCTCACCCTCTCTTAAGATGGTATCTAAGCCTCAAATTCGAACCACCACTTTAAATCACGTTTTTGTGAAGTTCCCATATGTATGTATATAATTAAAATCTGTTTTTTTCTTTTACTCATCGGTGAGTGTGAGTTTGACAGGCCCCCAATATCAAAACATAAAAGTATGGAAGAAAAGTTTTTTTCCAAGACAGTTTCTTTTTGTCGTCAAGTCAAATGGGTCAAGCAGAGACCACTAACAACCAAAAAATGTTCACTGACAACAAAAAAAGAAGTCCTGATTTCTCCCTTGCTCTGTATCTTACTGTAGCGATCCAGCTCTCTCCTATTAGAACTTTTATAGGTCTGTTTTTATTTCACTTTCAAGGTGTGGGTCTCTATGTGGTCATTTTTTGTTTGTTCTGTTTTCGTATGTATAGATATATATATATGTTTTGTCTTATCTCTTGCACTTCCAAAACTAATAGTTGGAAATATAAAAGATGTCCAGAAATCGAATCATGTTCAGTGCATATGAATTGGTTTCTTAGAGTCTTTGCCAATTTGGGTATATACCAACTTGGAAAATCTCCCAGATGGGTGCACTTTAAAAGTTATATCATTCTTCAAGTTGTCGTTGACAAATGTTTCTGTGGATGTTAATAGATATAAATGCTATTTCTTTTTTAGACTAAGGATAGAAATGGAACATTTACAACAGCACATTAGAGATTCTTATCAGCCAGGAGTGGAAAGGGGGCCTGGGAGACAGACAGAAGCATTACAATTGTATTACAGAGATTAATTCATGTGTGGGCCGTACCATGGTATGGGTTTCTGAAGAATTCTAGCCAGAGCTTGGAAGTGGGGCCATGTCTATGGGTATGCGGCAGAGGTTAACTCACATATCTAAATTTTGTAAATAAAAAAAGTACTCCTAATTTAAAATGTGGTAATTGTTCCTATTATGAAGGCTACAGGTTAGAATTCATCCCAACAAAAATGGAATCTTTGGGTTTGCTAATCTCATTCTTCCCAAACTTCACTCAGAATATTCAAAATCTTTGCTGGGTGGCAGATGGGAAAGAATGAGAAATGATGACAGGTTCTGGTCACCTAAAAAAGCACAGGATTTTCTACAGACATACACAGTGGAGAGAAAATAATCCCTGCTCATCACATTATCCTGAATATGAGTGGAGAAATAATTCCATTCCTTACAATAGAGTCTTTTCCAATTTCTCTCGCTTTATTCAAACAAACACTAGAAAAGAGAAGGAAAAAAAGAATAATAGAAAAAGTACGTGACTTTTTCTATTTTCAAAGCAGAGATCCAAATAACACAATTTCTAAAACACGGTAATTCCTTTGGAAGTTCAAGGTTAGGAGAATATCAAATTGATTCAAAATAAAACATGTATTAATACCTAATATGATTTTCTCCTGTCCTTGTGCCAGTCAGACATTTGGTCCCTAGCATGACATTAATGAGCCTGTGAGTTCCTTGAGACAAACACCATGTCTGGTTTATTCCTTCATATCCCATGGGAACTATTCCAGTGACTAGTATTTAGAAGGAATTCCATATATACTTGAAGAGAGAAATCATCAATAATTAGCGCCATATTTGTCTCAAACATGGCTTTGCTTCTATTCAAAATTAGTCACTTGCCACAGCTCTGGAAGTCTCTAGATTATTAATGAATAAATATAAAAAAATACAAATCATTATTATATTAACAAGATTAAGGACTAAACAGGGTGGTTGCTAAGGCCATTTCTAGTAATAACATTTTCTTGTCTTTGGATACATCTTCCCATATTCCTGCTTTTGTGATTAGAGAGAAAAAAAGTGCACTATAATAGTTTTGGTCATGCTTTTCTATTTTCAGGGTGGTGGTTTTTGCTTTGTTTTGTTTTCTTTGAGGTGGAGGGACGTCTGTGTAAAGTGTTGGCAATTGCAAATAAAAACTATTGCATTGCTTCAGGTTAAATCACTTAGCCTGCTGTGAAGCAATTAGAATCCATTTTGCTATTGAGCACAGCTAGGTGCTTAATAAAAGGGTCACAGGTAAAGACAGACACACAAACACAAACGCACACAGGACAGCCACTCAGTTCTGTAAACAGCAGGAGCCCTTAGCCAGCTGTGGAAAATGGTCACTACCCTGACTCTGGACAAGTAGGCCCAAATCTCCAATCCCTACTCCCCATCCTGGAAAGACTACAGACTCTGGGAATTTACAGCCTATAAAAGTGAAATAAGCGATCACGTGCATTTTTTTGAAAATGCTATTTTATTAAGTTTCATTTTACGTGACAGAGAATGTTGCTACAGTTTTTTACATACATGATAAATCTCTCACTTTTCTTATTTATTGGTAACTGATGAAAGTCAAAAACAACTTATCACCTGCTGAGGCCACTCGTATATAAAACCAAGCCTGCTGTTATCCACTGTGCTTTAAACCAAAACTACATATCTAACACACTCTGCCTTCCACATTCACACTCTCAGAAAGAAAAGGCAAACATAATAAATGTATTTCCAGAAACAGAGGCAGTCCCTCTGTCAGCCAAAGCACAGTGTTCTCTCTCACATTTACTTGTATTGTCCTTCCTGAAGTAGAATGGAGAATAAGTCCAGACTTCTGATGGTATCATCCATATTTGGAGACTGTTTCATTTACCATTTATTTAGTTACCAACCTTTTCTTAAGAGAACTCAAAACACATAAACATGAATAATTATCTAAAGCATAAGATAGCGTTTTTTTTCTTTCTGTAAAAAAAGACGTTATATTTGTGCAAGAATAGGAAAGGACTGAAAAAGTTATTTTTGCTTTATTTGTTAATTGAGACAAAGTTTCTCTCTTGTTGCCCAGGCTGGAGTGTAATGGCAGTATCTCAGCTCCCTGCAACCTCTAGCTCCTGGGTTCAACCGATTCTTCTGCCTCAGCCTCCAGAGTAGCTGGGATTACAGGCATGTGCCATCACTCCTGGCTAATTTTTGTATTTTTTAGGAGAGATGGAGTTTCACCATGTTGGCTAGGCTGGTCTTGAACTCCTGACCTCAGGTGATCTGCCTGCCTTGGCCTCTGAAAGTGCCACTGCACCCAGCCTATTTTTGCTTTTACAGTCTCACTCTGTTAAATATGAAGATTCTGGCTGGGCGCAGTGGCTCACGCCTGTAATCCCAGCACTTTGGGAGGCTGAGGCGGGTGGATCACGAGGTCAAGAGATGGAGACCATCCTGGTCAACATGGTGAAACCCCATCTCTACTAAAAATACAAAAAATTAGCTGGGCATGGTGGCACGTGCCTGTAATCCCAGCTACTCAGGAGGCTGAGGCAGGAGAATTGCCTGAGGCGGCAAGAGGCGGAGGTTGCAGTGAGCCAAGATGGTGCCATTGCACTCCAGCCTGGGTAATGAGTGAAACTCCGTCTCAAAAAAAAAAAAAAAAAAAAGAAGATTCTGTAAATGGTAAAATTCACATGTAAGTAATTTTTAAAAACTATGAATGTGCTAAATAGAATATATGTTAATAAACTTCTATTTTAATTCTACCCACCTAGAATACAAATTGCTAAAGCTGAACTTGGTTATAATCCTAAAATCATGCTGGAATTACTGCTTATTTCAGAAGTATCTTAATTACTGCTTATTTCAGAAGTATCTTATTTCTATAGTATCTTAATTTTACAAAGAAAAAGCAATTCGTATTTCCTATACATACTTTGACTATGACAATGGTTAGTTGAGTGTTATTTTGAGTCCCTGTGGCTACTGCCTATTAGTTCCAGTGGAGAAAGATAATGACTCCCTGGCACAGCAATTTATCATAGTACTGCTATGTCTGAATTCCATATTCAGCCACTGTACATGAAACCATTCCACAAAGAAGCCAAAGAAAACCAGCAGAACTGGAAAACCAATCAAATATCTTGCATCAGTTGTTGCTGAGCACTGCAAGAAGAAAATTTTATCACTTTAATGGTTTTGTACCAGAGAGTCCATCTCACTATGTAAATCAAGATATAATTGACTCTGCCTCATATATGCCCCAAGCCTTTTTTTTTTTTTTTTTTTTTTTTTTTTTTTTTTTTTTTTTAATCTTTTATGGGCTAGGACATGGAATAGAACAAAAAAAGCCTGAAATAAAGGTACTTCAAGAATGGCAAAGAATGGCCAAAGGAATTTGGACTTACATTTATTCTCTTCATTAAAAGTGTTAAAAATATTTGTCTAATATTAACAAAGAATTAATACAAAAGGCATTCATTTATTTCTTTTTCCAACAAATAGATGGGATCTGTCCTGCTAACTCGGGTGTGGTACACTCAGGGGCCATAACAATCTACTTTTTGCAATCACAATGGTGAGTTTTGTTTCATCAGCTCTGTAAATAAAGGGAAACAATCATTTCAATGAGTTGGATTGCTTACATCTCTAAGAATATGGTTGGGAAGGCAGCTACTCCACCAAATCCAATCTCTTTGCAAAGCCAGAAGTCAAGAGATTTATCATTGCCAATGCTAGCGATTAGAAAGCGTAATCCGTCAATGCCATTTAGTGGTCAGTGAATGAATGGATCAGACCTATCTGGAAGCTGGCTTTAAATGTTAAAAAGGGAATTCACCTAGACAGATAATCTATTTCTCAAAAGATATTGACTTTAAAAAGTCTATTTGATTGTACCCGCATCCATTTATTATTTGTATTTGGAAATGCCCTAGCTAGCTGGTTTCCCAAGCCCCTAATTCCTCTCTACTGGCTCTATGACCTCTGAGAACATTTACCTATTGGAAACACCCTCACAGCCATTCAGAAAGTCAGATAAATATAAAATAGATGGAGAGAAAACCTCACTTTTAGGCTGCTTCCCTACAGCAGGCCACCCTGAAGAACTTTTAAATGAAAGGATACATCATAGCTAAGAAATAGAATATGATTGATATAATTGAATCATGCAATCCTGATGTATTTATTCTGCCATATCTATAGTCAAGTGACTTAAAGGGGTCAGAGCTGGCCAAAGAAGAATAACCTGTTCAGCTTTGTTATAATTCTACTAATACGTTTTGGGTTTCTATTGAAGTTAAAATTGTCTCTTCCTGACACTTTTAAAGCACATATAATAATTTATTGGAGCACACATGGAAATAAACATATTAGGAGCATACATGGAAATATATTTCATCATATCCTTTGCTGCAATATGGATGTGGCTGGAGGCTATTATGCTCAGTGAATTAACACAGGAACAGAACACTAAGTGAGGCATGTTTTCACTTACAAGTGGGCGCTAAGCACTGGATATTCATGAACACAAAGATGGCAACAATAGACACCGGAGACTACTAGAGGGAGGATGAAGGGGAGAGGAAGGCTTGAAAAACTATTGTACTGTGCTGACTGCCTGACTGATGGGATCAATCCTACTCCAAACCTCGGCATCATGCAATACACCCAGGAAGCAAACTTGTACATGTACCCCCTGAACCTAAACGTTGAAATTATTAAAAAAAAAAAAAATATATATATATATATATATATATTTCAGATTGAGTTCCCTTAACCATTTTTTGGAGACATCTATTAAGCCACATAACTACTAACTGTATTACTTTCAAAATCTATTATACTTTAAGTAAATTTCTCCGTTATTTAAGTGAAAATACTCATGTGCATTTTATAAATATGTTATCTTCCCTGCCCTCTGCCCTACACCTTTTTTCTCTGTCTCAATCTCTCTAATTTACCATCTCTTTCAATTAAGACTTTGTTTCCATGGGAAGTATAACTGTTTCACAAAGTAAATTACTATCATGTACTCATTTGCACTGTGGAAATATTTTCCTTCAGGAAATCTACTTGTGATTCAATTATTCTTTTAAAACTGAGATTTTTAAAAATATATATTTAAACCAGTAGTACCTAAAAAGTTATCCTTGGGCAGATGTCAGTCTGCAAATTCTTACAGATCTACAACGTGATGAGATTGTGCCAGGATGTAAATCAGTTATATTACCAGGCACACCTGTGTTCAACTACATTTTCACCATAGCATGACTTTCTCAATAAAGTGCCACATGGATTTACCTTTTGGTGCACAGTCTTGTCATCTGCCATTAATAAGCAGTTAAGGGCAAGCACTTTGAATGACAAAAGCTCCTTAGGACTAATTGGCTTTTTCTGGTTCTAAAATCTGTGGATTTTATGTATCTATCACTCCAGGAAATTAGAATATAGGCCATTCTCTGCCTTCTCACTCCTCTCCTTCCTTTTCCACCACTAGGCTATTTCAAGGCCATATGTACCATATCATTCATTCATCCACTTTTGCAGACATTCACACTATGTTTAAAGAGTGTTACTATACACAAAATAATTGTTCTCATAGAGTTTACATTCCGCTGAAAGACAACACCAGATAACCTAGTCAAATAAATAAAGAATTTTCAGAAACTCTAAATGCCATTACAAAAACAAACCTAGGGGGATGGCATGGCATATGCATGTTGTTTTAGAATAAGTATTTGAACTAGAAACTGGATGATGAGGAGGAATCATCCAGCAGAGGCAGACTTTCTGTTCTGGGCAGAAAAAAAAAAGCTAGTTAAAAAAAACAAAAAACAACTTATATGTTGGGATGAGCTCAACATATAAGAATAAGAAAGAACTTGACAGGATTGGATTATAGTGAGTAAGGAGGGGTTGGTCTAAGCCTGTACTAGAGAAAACCACCAGTCACACCTCCTTCTTTTACCCACTAGTTATCAAACTGGCATCATCACTGAATCACATGTTTCCTTCTAAGTTGTTTAACCCAACATTAACTGACAGAATTATTGAGATCAACAAGTTATTAGCATGTCTAGAGTGAGAATATTGGGAGTTAATAATTTAATATATTTGACTTGTCTGAGAGCATAAGTTACTTTAAAATCATTCCTTAGGACTCAGGAATCCTAATTCAGTGAACACACCTCTGTGGCCTGAAAAATCACCGCCTTGTGGAAATGACATAGGAATGAGCAGTTAGACCAGGGCCTGCAAACGTCATTAGTTTAGAGGCCAGAAAGATAGCATCAACAGGTCAAATGGTCAGAGTGACAGGGAAGGTCTGATAACAAATAGCCACTAACACATGCAAAATGATAGGAGTGAGGGGATTATGGGGAAGTGGAAAAAATATGCCTTTTCTATAAGTGTCAGCTACCATGGAGTTCCAGACAATACTATTCATAATATTCATGAGTGCATACGGCCCTAATGTGGTCAGATTTTCTGATTTGGTCATGAAAAGCTAAAATCTGGGATTTGGAGATGAGCACACATGATCATTTTAGAAGTTAGCAAGTGACAAAAAACCATACAAATTGAATAAAACACAATTTCAGGTTTTCATTAGCTCATTGACTGCTGGTTTTCAAACACTGATTTAATTTCAGTTGATGTAAGACATAAACAGACATGACCATCTTACTCTATGGTAACTTTTATGAATGTCTGGGGAGGCTTTGTTAGTCTGTTCTTGCATGATGACAGTTTAAGCCTGGTCCTAATACTTAACAAAATTTACGCATCTAGCAATGGGTTCCATCACAGTGTTTACCACGGCTCTGGGAATTTCAAGTTCTTTTTAACATGTTAGTAAATTTATATCAAAACCAGCAAGTTAGTCAGCTAAATGAGACTGAGTTCTAAGACAAAGAGATTGATGCCACAAGGATATATTTTAGTGCTTAATACTGTTATTTGTAATATCTATTATTACTTGAATGAATAACCCTCTGCTACCTGTTGATAGTCATTCCTATAACAAAAACACTGCAGGTGACAGCAGCAGATTGCTTCCCATGCTATTTAATTCAGCTAAATCATCTCAGTTTAAACAGAAAACAAAGAGGCGAAAGAAAGGTGGCAATTGAATCACTCTGATTTCCATTTTCAATCAGTACCTAGCCCCTCGTGTCTGCTACATTAGCCCTCTGGAGTGAGCTGGGCCACATATAATGGCAGGAGGGTTGCTAGGAGGCAGGGCCACCTACCAGGAATTGGGTTCCCCTGGATTCCCTGGGTGGCAGCATGTTAGTTCTGGCTGAATTCCACAAGCTATATGGGGCAGCTGAACTCTCGGAAGCTGAATGCTCAGAAATTTTACAGTGTAAGACAGCAGTCAGCCGTTCGTGGGGAAATATGTGTTACAGGAATGTCAGTAATCTTAGGTACCCTATTATTATTACTCTCTAGTCAAGAGACCCTGTACGCTTTTTGTCACATGTTTCCTGTCTGGTCACTGTGAAATTATGACCATTGGGTTACATACAGTATGAGATGTGTGTATGTGTGTCTCTAGGCATGAGGGTCTGTTTTTCCCTTGCTAGTGGTTATTTTAATAGAAAAATTTCATGTCTGATCTATACCTGGCTGCTGTCCAAGAATTAAATATAGCAATTTGTTACAGTAATATTCCTCTAGAGTCCTTCAGCAGGAACACAAACTATTTATTTTAAGTTATGCTTAGAAGTATATTTCATTTTTAAGTCTCATCTCTGGCACACGAAGTATTCTGAGTAGCTTTCACTCTCTCCAGTAGCACAAGCAATTTACCTCAATAGCTTTTTCCCCAGCCTGGCACCTCTCTCTCTCTCACTGGTGTTTACCATTTGAATAATCACATTTGAGTTCAGTTTGTGATTATTTTATCTGGGGGAAAAAATAACTATTGCTCATAGGGAAATAATATTTCTCTTCCTCCCCCGCAAACCCCATCGAGATATTCTACTACATTTTTGTGTCAAGGAAAAAAAGTCACAAAATAATTTCAAAATAAGTAATTTCATTTGTTCTTTAAATGCACATCAACTTTACTAAATTATTCTTAATTACTAGCCAGATGCTTTAAATATAAATTTTTAGGTTATGTATGCAATTTATATTCTTTTCTTGTTTCTGATGGTGTGATGGTTTAAGGAGTCAGGTGTAATGTACACATTGAAAATATCTGAGGCGCAGCATTTTACTACTTCCGGCTATATTTAGTTTCCTAAGGCTGCTGTAAGGAATTACCACAAACCGGGTGGCTTAAAACAACAGAAATCTATGCTCTATGGTTCTGTAGGCTACACATCAGAATTGAAGGTGTTGGCAGAACCACTCTCTTGGTGAAGTCTCTAGAGGAAAATTATTCCTTGTCTCATTCAGTTTCTGTGGATTCCTGGCGTTTCTTGGCTTGTGGCAGCATTAAGTGCAGACTCTGTCTCTGTCTTTACATGGCCTTCTCCTCTCCGTGTCTCTGGGAAAAATCTCGCTCTGCCTTTCTTTTATAAAGGATACCAGCCCCTGGCTTTATGGTCCACCTTAATTCCAGGATGGGCTTATCTTCAGATTTAATTACATCTATAGAGTCCTAATCTAAATAAGGTCACATTCTGAGATTCCAAGTTGTCCTATCTTTTGGGAGCCACAAGCAAACCACTGCAGGTTGATTTAGGTTAATTGTTTCAGAATAACAGAGCTATCATCTGTTTTTCTTGAATAACTTTTTTCTTCGTCCTATTAAAATTTTTTTATTTTATAGGATTTATAAATAAGTTTCAGAAAGTAACAATGCCAATTATTTTCTGAACAACTTCTAGTTGCACTTAGTGGAAGAAAGTAGTTTTATATTAAGAGAAAAATGATGGGAATATATAATTTTGAAATTATATTTTATTGTGTCCTGTACATTATTTAATTATGTTATACATAATAAATTATATGTTGTTTTATGTTTTATATATTATATGTACACTTATATGTTTTTAAATTGATTACTGTACCACTATTAAATATCACATTTTTGAAGAATATTTAATGATACTGCAAAGTGTGAAAAACTTTGGAGAAATAATTTAGTCCACATATTATATTTGTCTATATATTTCAGTAGTTATTATCTCTGATTGACGGTACTTTGTAGTCTTTTTTTTTTTGTTTTCAGATTTTTTAGGCTTACATTAATAATTGAAAAAAAAAGTGATTCTTTAAAATATTATATATACAGGCAATCATTTCCAAAATTCTTACTTTTTAGGCTGGGCATGTTTTTCCCCTTTTTACTATTGTCTGTTTACACTGACTTAGACAAGTTAAAATAACAATTAGAGTGAATTTATGTAGTATTTCCTGTGATCCTGATCATTCAGTTGCTTAATCACTCAATAAATGCTTACAATGTTCCTGCCCTCTACTCCATATAGATGGACAGATACTAATAAGTCATGGTTCTTATCCTCAAGGAACTTGCTCTAGATTATGGGAGAAAGTCAAGGCAAAGCAATAATTGAAGTGCAGTGCGATAGGAGGTTGGACAGAGGTCTGTGCAAAATTCCAAGGGAGCACAGGAGGAGGGCACAAAATACAGAATGGGGAACCTGAGTTCTTCCAGAAGGGGGTGTCAGCAGAGTTGAATGCTGAAGTAAAGCACAAGGAGGAAGGAAAGGGACGCTTCAAACAGTGGAAGCAACAAATTGAGAAGCCTGAAAGCCCTGAGGTTCTGAAGGTCGTCAAGGAGGCTCGAGGAGTAGTGAGAGATGAGGACAAAACACTTGTATACACTTTGCTTGGAAGTTTCTGAAGAACCAACAAAGGTTTGAAAATGGGAGGCATGTGGGCATGTTGGATTTTTTAACAAGATTATTCCGGCAAGAAGAAGGTGTATTGATGGGCATGCTGGCAGCTAGACCCTCCTCTTAAAGGTAGGTAAGAAATTCAGTTCTGCACAGAGGTAGTTCTAGTGTTCACAGAAGTCATACATGAACTGGAGGTGTATTTAGAAGCAGACATTGGTTCTGTATCGGCTAAAATGTATGTGGAATATGAAAGAGTAGCATATGAATCCTTATCTCTGGCTTGGGCAATGCTTCTCATGAGGATGCCTTTCCCTGAGGTGGAGAACAGAGTTGAGAATTTTTGGTGAACAGGATGAAAAACAATCATGTGGAATGCTTAATTGAATTGGACGTTCATATGTCATATCTAAGTCCACGTGTTAAGTGCTTAAGAGGTAGTTGAATTTTTTACATCCCAAGCCCAGAAGAGCGTTATGATCTGGAGAATAGCATTATGGAGACACTAGAGTATAGATGAAACAATATACACTAATAAGGAGAATGTATAGCATAAGGATTTATATGGAAGCACTGTTGTACTTGCAAGGTTCTACATTAAGGGAGGGAGATAACTCTACATTATTAATTTTTTTTGTGAATTTTTAAAGTTCTTATTGCTCTGCAAATAGTTCTTATACTAAGCCCTGCTGTGGATGTTGGAGGAGGAAACTCAGATTTATGACATAATTAAAATGTGTGTCCATGGGCATGGGTCAGCAGAGAAGAACATATGAATGAGACCAAAAAAGAGTGGCCAGAAGGAAGAAGACAAAATAATTAGAAAAGACAGGCAGGCAGAGAACTTTAAGGGAAAAAATAGACGCAGAGTCAAATGCACTGAAGAGCTAAAAAAAATCAAAATTAAATTTGGAGTATGAAAATCAAAACCCACTGATATGTACAAACATTTTCTGACGTTCAAAGACACATATCAGAGTGTTTAGGGGTGATGTGTCCTTATAATATGGGATTTGCTTTAGATCATCTTAGAACAAAAAGTGTTGAAGCGAATATGGAAAAATATCCATAGTTGTTGCATTCAGATGATATGTTATGGAGTTGATTGTGTAATCTAATTTTATTCATATTTGAACATTTTCATAATGAAAAGATAATAGAAGTAAAAATTGAGAAATTATTTTTTTTAACACTTTGCCGGAATAGGCTCCCTGTGGAGCATCAGCAACAGTGGAACCTAGATTTCAAAGCAAAGTTTTCAAGTTCTATTTCTGTGATTTATTTTAAATTGCCATCTCTCTCTCCCACCCTCCCCTTCTCTTTCCAGCACACGTTTGGAAACTAATTATTACTACTACTCTCTACATTGTAAATCATATGCAAAAATCAATTTGGGAAAAGAAAGCACCCTCGCTTCCCCTGATGGGCCCAAAATGAGTCCGAACCTAACAGAACATATTTTGCTTAAATGTTTGAAAAGATTAGAAACTTTTGCAAAAGCAAACATTCCCTCCTTAATTGAAATTTCACCAATAAAAAAAGACACGAACCCCAGAGGTACAAGTTTATGTGATGAGATAGATATTAATGTGTCAAGTGACACTTTCTGTCATGCCTGGAAGTGGCATAATTTTCAAGAGAAACCAGGTCCATTTTAGGAAATATTTCAAGAAGCATGGTGTTTTAAAGCATTTTTCCCCTCCATGTTGATCAGTGTTTTTTTTTTTTTTTTTTACAGGCTGAAGACTCAAAACAGCCTGTGAGTGTTATAGCTTGGCATAAGCATATGTAAATGATTCTCTGCTTTTGAGCATAAAGATATACAGAGACACACCAAGAGACAAGATTTTTCCTTTTGCAAATAGCAATGCTTTATGGCAGACTGCCAGAACTCACAGAGGCATGTTATCACACTGTCAAGAGGCATTGTACCACTGAGGAAAGCTACCGGTTCTAGGTATTGTATAGAGTAATTGTGGTATAGGTATTTCAATTGATAAAAGAGGAGAAATTTTGGCATTACATCAATAAGCAGTATAATTAAGGTAATAGGTAACATGCCATCTAATCAAGTTACTTACTCTAATACCAATGTGGGTTAACTTTAACATCCTCTGAATACTAATTACTATTACTTTCAGAATTTTATAATATATAATATATTGAACAGAATTTAACATAGCTGAATAATTACTATTATGCCAATAAATAAAATAGTTACTACTCAAGAAACATATTGCAGCTTGTTTCAACAGATGACTTCAAAGGTGCTCCAGTTACAAGCTATCACTATCTTTAGAGAATGTAACCTATGTCTCATTTTAAAAGATGCCTTAATGTAAACATCATATCCTCTTATCTCTAATATAGTTTGTGTAAGGCTGCTTTTTATCAGAAATTGAAATTTAACTTAAAAATTAAGGTTTTACATTTGAAAAGGCATTTTAAAAATTTCCATTAAGTTGTCATCTCTATTTGTGAAAGGGAGTTGATGAATGATGTATTTCCTTGCAATGTTTATTTTTTCCAATTTCAATTATAGTTGGTTGATTCTCACTTTTAATATAGGCTCCTGATTTCAGAGTATTTCATCCTAAAAAGAATGGGACTTGGATAATTAGTGAATAAAATCCAAGTTTCTTTCCTTATTCTTTTCATTTTTCTCTCTTTCTTGTATTTTTCAACCACTTACACAATTCAGGCAAGTTCTTTGCCACTTTATAACAAGGATGGCCTTTTCTCCAATAGCCCATAATATATCCCCCATTTTCATTTGAAAACTCATCAGAATGACCTTTACCATCCATATATCTACCAATATTTTTCTCATGATTATTTACATATTCTTTAAGAAGATGGAGGCTTTTTCTCTAGCTCTCTACTTTTGTTCCTGAGCTCTGACAGAATCACTTTTTAAGATCCCTTTATGGTGACTATTAATAAAAAGTCAAAAAATAACAGATGCTGGAGAGGCTGCAGAGAAAACAGAATGCTTATACACTGCTGGTGGGAAGGTAAATTAGTTTAGCCACTGTGGAAAGTAGTTTGGTGATTTCTCAAAGAACATAAAACAGAACTATCATTAGACCTAGAATCTCATTATTGGGTATATACTGAAAGGAATATACATCATTCTACTGTAAAGAGACATGCACGCATATGTTCATTGCAGCGTTATTCACAATAGCTAACACATGGAATCAACATAAATTCCCATCAGCAGGAGACGGGATAAAGAAAATGTGGTACATAGACACCGTGTAATACTATGTAGCTATAAAAAAGAGCAAGATTATGTTCTTTGCAGCAACATGGATGGACTGAAGGCCATTATCCTAAGCAAACTAATGCAGGAACAGACAATCACACACCACCATGTTCTCTCTTATAAGTGGGAGCTAAACGTTGAGTACGTATGGACACAATGAAGGGAACAATATGTACCCAGGCCTACTTGAGGATAGTGGGTGGGAGGAGACTGACAATCCAGGAACTACCTATTCAGTATTATGCTTATTACCTGGGTGATGAAATCATATGTACACCAAACTCCTGTGACACACAATTTATCTATAGAACCAACCTTCACATGTACCCTGAAACTAAAAGTTTTAAAAAAAATCCCTTCATGGTGATATCAGCTTTTACTAGCATGCCCCTCGAAACAATTCCAGCCTCTCCTCACTACAAAGCTTTAAAGCTGTTTCTAAATTTTAAAGTATTTGTTCCATTAGTACATGACTCCATGGTATCAGTTTCTGTCATAGTCTGTTCAGGCTACCATAACAGGAAATACCACGGACTAGGTGTTTTCAACAGAAATGAACTTTCACACAGTTCTGGAGGCTGGAAAGTTCAAGACCATGGGAGCAAGCCAATATTGTCCCTATGGAAGGCTCTCTCCTCAAGTCGCAGATGGTGAACTTCTCTATCTGTGTCATCTCATGACCCTTCCTCATGGTGCATGTCGACCAAGGAAGGGAAAGAGAGAGATGACTCTTGTCTCTTCCTTTAGGGGTAACACTCCTTTTATGAGGGATTTACTCTGATGACCAAATTAGCTCCAAAGGGCCTATCTCCAAATACCTCCACAAAGAGGGCTGAGGTTTCAACATATGAATCTTTTGGGAGGGGACACAATTTATTTCATTGTACTTCCCAATCAAAAGTTATAGATTGACAGAATGAATTGATACTATCTAACTATATGGTATTTATAGGAGATTCACCTTAACATAAAGACATGCATAGATTGAAAGTGAAAGGATGAAAAATGATATTCTCTGCAAATAGTAACCAAATGAGAGTAGGGGTGGCTATACTAATATCAGGCAAAAATAGCCTTCAGTCAAAATTCTTAGAGATACAAAGGATATTATATGATGACCAAAGGGTCAATTTGCCAGGATGATATAAGAATTATAAAATATATACACTCAACATGCAACCTCCTAAATATATGAAACAAGCATTGACAGTATTGAGGGAAGAAGAGAAAGTTCTATAATAATAGAGGGTTTCAATATCCCATTTTCAATAACAGTACAGTCGGCTATAAGATTAATGAGGGAATAAGATGAAACACTATAGGCCAATTGGACCAAAACTATATACAGAATAGTCTAACAATAGAAGAATATAGGAATACTTGAGAGATACTGCGGGTTTTACTCCAGACCTTCCCAATAAAGTGAGTCGCACAATTTTTTTTTTGTTTTTCAGTGCATTTAAATGTTTATGGTATACCATTGTCTAGTTAAGTATGCAATAACATTTTGTCTAAAGGAAAATGTACATACTTAATTAAAAATACTTTATTGCTAAAATACACTAATGCACCTAAGTACCTTCAATGAGCCTCTCTGCCTCTCCTCCAACCTCTCTATTCCCTGAGATAGAATAATATTAAGACAATTAATAAGCTTAGAACAATCTTTAAGCATTCAAGTAAGGAAAGAGTCATGGGACTCTCACTTTAAATAAAAAGCTAGAAATAACTGAGCTTAGTGAGGGAGGCGTGCTGAAAATTGAAACAGGTCAAAAGGTAGGCCTCTTGCTCCAAACAGCCAAATTGTGAATGCAAAGAAAAAGTTCTTGAAGAAAATTCTAAGTGCTGCTCTAGTGAATACACAAATGATAAGAAAGCCAAACAGTATTATTGCTGATGTGGAGAAAGTTTTAGTGATCTGGATAGAAGATCAAACCGGCCACAACATTCCCTTAAACCAAAGCTTAATCCAGAGAAAGGCCCTCACTCTCTTTGATTCTGTGAAGACTGACAGAGGGGAAGAAGTGGCAGAAAAAAGATGAAAGCTAGCAGACGTTAGTTCACGAAGTTTAGAAAAAGTTGTTGTCTCCATAATATAAAAGTGCAAGGTGAAGCAGCAGGTGCTGATGTAGAAGCTGTGGTGATGAATCCATAAGATCTAGCTAAGCTCAGTGATGAAGGTGGCTTCACTGAACAACAGATTTTCCGTATAGATGAAAACAGCCTTCTACTGGAAGAAGATACCATCTAGGACTTTAATAGTCAGAGAGAAGAAGTCAATACCTGGCTTCAAAGCTTCCAAAAACAAGATGACTCTTTTGTTAGGGGTTAAAGCAGCTGGTGACTTTACACTGAAGCCATTACTCTGAAAATCTTAGGGCCTTTAAGAATGATGCTCAATGTACTCTGCCCGTGCTCTGTGAATGAAACAACAAAGCCTGGATGACAGTGTGTCTGTTTACAGCATGGTTTACCGAATATTTTAAGTCCACTACTGAAACCTACTGCTCAGAAAAAGAAAAAAAAAAAAAAAGCTTCCTTTAAAATATTACTGCTCATTGACAATGCACCTAGTCACCCAAGAGGTCTGATAAAGACAAACAAGGAGATGAATGTTGTTTTGATGCCTGCTAACACAGTATCTATTCTGTAGCCCATGGATCAAGGAGGAATTTCAAGTTTCAAGTTTTATTATTTAAGAACTATATTGTGTAAGGCTATAGTTGCCATAGACAGTGATTCCTCTGATGAATGTGAGCAAAGTAAATTGAAAATCTTCTGGAAAGAGTTCTCTATCCTAGATGCCATTAAGAACATTTATGATTCATGGGAGGAGGTCAAAATATCAACATTAATAGGAGTTTGAAATAAATTGATCCCAACCCTCATGGATGTCTTTAAGGGGTTTAAGATTTCAGTGAAGGAAATGACTGCAGATGAGGTGGAAGTCGCAAGAGATCTGGAATTAGAAGTGGCGCCTGAAAATGTGACTGAATTGCTACAATCTTAAAACTTGAACAAATGAGGAGTTGCTTCTCATGAATGATCAAAGAAAATGATATTTTTGGATGGAATCTAGTCCTGGTGAAGATATTGTGAACACTGACAACAAAGTATTTGAATATTACATAAACTTAGTTGATAAAGCAGTGGCACAGTTTGAAAGGATTCTAATTTTGAAATAAGTTCTCTTGTGGGTAAAATGCTATCAAATAGCATGATGTGCTACAGATAAACATTCTGTAAAAGAAAATCCAACAATGGGACAAGTTATCATGCTGTTTTATTTTCAGAAATTGCCACAGGCATGTCAACCATCAGCAACCACCGCCCTGATCAGTCAGCAGCCATCGACATCAAGGACAGCTAGTCAGTGGAGCAGTGAGAATACGCATAACATTTATCAATTAAGTTTGCCATCTTATATGGGCGTGGTTTAAGGCGCCCCCGAAACAATTACAATAGTAACAACAAAGATCACTGACCACAAATCAGCATAACAGATACAATTAAAATGAAAAAGTATGAAATATTGTGACAATTACCAAAATTTGACATAGAGACATGAAGCAGGCACATGCTGTTGTAAAAATGACACCAATAGTTTTGCTCTACAAAGGATTGCCATAAACTTTCCATTTGAAAAAAAAAAAAAACAAAAAAAAAAAAAACAAAAAAAAAACAACTTTATTTGTGAAGCCCAATAAAGTGAAACATAATAAAATGATGTATGCCTGTGTATATTTTTCTTAAGCACACATGGCATGTCCTCTGGGGTAGACCATATGTTAAGTTACACACCAGTCTTAATACATGTAAAAAGACTGAAATTATACAAAGTATCTTTTACAATCACAATACAATAGAACTAGAAATTGACAACAGAATTATAGCTAGAAAGTTGACAAGTAGGTGGAAATTAAACACACTTAACCAATGAGCCAAAGAAAAAAACAGAAAAGAGATTAGAAAACGCCTTGAGACAATGAAAATGAACACATGGCATAAAAATACCTGTGGATGTAGAAAAAATAGTGCTGAGAGAGACATTTATACTTGTAAACACTTACATTAAAATGAATATTTCAGATTAACAACCTACCTTTATACCTTAAAGCACTAAAAAAAGAAAGCAAATTAAACCCAAAGGTAGCAGAAAAAAGGAAGTAATAAATATGAAAGCAGAGATAAATACAATGGAATATCATTAAAGAAAATTAACAAAATCAAGAGTTGGTTCTTTGAAAGAGTAACAAAATTGACAAACCTAAGCTCTATTAAGAAAAAAGAAAAAACAAATAAAATCAGAAATGGAAGGGGGTATATTACTACTACTTCTATGGAAATTAAAAAAACATTTTAAGTACTTTGAAAAATTGGATGCCAACAAACTGAATAACCTAAATATTATGGATAGTTTCCTAGAAATACAACTTATTAAGACTGAATCATGAAGCTATAAAAAATGCAAATAGACTGAAAACTAGCATAGACGTGCAATCAGAATAAAATGTTTCCTGACAAAGAAAAACTCAGGGCCGTATTGATTCATTGGTGAATTCTAAAATGTAAAGAAGAATTGACAACAATTCTTCTCAAAGTCTTCTAAAAAACTAAAGAGAAGGGAATATTTCCCAATTTAGATAGTGAGGCCAGCATTAACATCATATCAAGTCCAGACAAACTAGTTATCAGAAACAAACAACTCTCCAAAACAAGATTACTAATGATATTGAGGCAAACATCCTCAAGTAAACACTAGTCCACCGGGTTCAACTGCATATTAAAAAGATTATACATTATGACCAAATTAGAAATATTCCAGGGATACAAGAATGATTTGCCATATAAAAATCAACAAACTTACTATACCAGATTAACAGAATGAAGGGGGAAAACCCATATAATCATCTCAAATGATGCAGAATAACATTCAACACGATTCAACAGCCTTTCATGATTAAAAAAAAAAAATTCAACAAGCTAGGAATACAAGGAAACTACTTCAATATAATAAATGTCATCTATGAAAGTCTATATGAAACATTATACTCTGCCAAGAGTGAAAGTATTTTCTCAAACATCTGGAACAATAAAATAATTCCTATTTTTAACACTTTTATTCAACATAGTACTGGAAGTCTTAGAGTAATTAGAAAAGAAAAAGAAATCAAGACAGCCAAATTATAAAGGAAAAGGAAAATTATCTCTGTTCATAGACAACATAATCTAAGTAGAAAATACTACGGATTTTGCAAAAACATCTTTTAGAACTAATAAAAAAAAATTAGCAAAGTTGCATAAACACAATTCAACATACAAAATACAAAAGATGAAATTAATAAACAAAAATAAGTGTGTTTCTATATATTAACTGAATTTCTCAGCAGGAAACAAGAATACTCTGAGAAGGCAATTAAGATAACAGTTTCATTTACAATAGCATTAAAAATTAGAATATTTAGAAATTAACCTAACCAAGAACTCAAAAGGCTCATACACTGAAAACTGTAAGACATTGCTGAAGTATATTAAAGAAACAAACAAAAAAATCTTTGTTTATGATTGGAAAAAGTATTTTTAAGATGTCAATTCTACCCAACACTACAGATTCAATGTAATTCCTACTAAAACCCTAGTAACATTTTTAGCATTAAAAATTGATACTAAAATATATATAGAATCTTTTTTTTTTTTTCTTTTGAGACGGAGTTTCGCTCTTGTTACCCAGGCTGGAGTGCAATGGCGCGATCTCGGCTCACCGCAACCTCCGCCTCCTGGGTTCAGGCAATTCTCCTGCCTCAGCCTCCTGAGTAGCTGGGATTACAGGCACGTGCCACCATGCCCAGCTAATTTTTTTTTTGTATTTTTAGTAGAGACGGGGTTTCACCATGTTCACCAGGATGGTCTCGATCTCTCGACCTTGTGATCCACCCGCCTCGGCCTCCCAAAGTGCTGGGATTACAGGCTTGAGCCACCGCGCCCGGCCAAAATATATATAGAATCTTAAGGGACCTTGCATAGCCAGAACAGTCTTGAAAAAGGAGAAAGTTGTAGGTTTCACACTTCCTTATTTCAAAACTTACTGCAAAACTACAGTAAAGAAAACAATATGGTATTGACATAAAAACAGATGTATTGGCCAATAAAATAAATTAGAGATCATAGAAATAAATCCTTTATATATGATCAAATAATTTTTGACAAGGGTACAAGATCATTCAATGGGGGAAAGGTGTGTCTTTTCAACAAATAGATCCAGGAACATTGGATATTCACTTGTAAAATAATGAAGTTGTACCCTCACCCTACCCCATTTATAAAAGCTAACTCAAAATATGACAGACCTAAATGTAGGAGTTAAAACTATCACACTCTTAGAAAACAGAGAAAAGCTTCATGACATTGGACTTGGCAGCAATTTCTTGAATATGACACCAAAAACACAAGCAACAGAGAAATAGATAAATTGTAATACATCAATGTTTACAACTTTTCTTCAAAAAAGAAAACTATGAAGAAAGTAAAAAAGTAACCATGGAATGTGAAAATATTTGTAAATTATATATCTGATAAGGGCCTAATATCCAAAATATGTAGAGAACTCCTACAACTCAACAACAACAAAATAAAATTCCCATGGGCATGAGAATTGGATAGACATTTCTCCAAAGATATACAAATGACCAATAAACACAGGAAAAGATGCTTAGTATATCTAATCATTAGCAAAATGCAAATTGTAAACCTACCATATCACTTCACACACACTAACAATATTTAAAAATTATAGAAAGTAATATGTGGACAAGGATGTAGAGAAATTGTAACACATTCATTGTTGCTGGAGAAGGTAAAATGGTATAGGCACTATGGAAAATGGTATGGTATTTCCTCATTAAAATGGAATTAAATTGCCAAGTTATCCAGTAATTCTATGTCTGGATATATAACCAACAGAACTAAAAACAGTGACTTGAATAGATTTTTGTACACCTATATTTATAGCAATATATTTCGCTATAGCCAAAAGATTAAAACAACCTACTTGTCCATCAATAGATGGATGGATAAACAAAATGTGTAACACCAAGTGTGTGTTACCTATATATGGATTATTATGCCTATGAAGGAAGGACATTCTAACACTTGCTAAAACACAGATGAACCTTGAAGATATTATGCTAATTAAAATAAGTCAGTCATAAATAGAAAAATATGACATGATTCCACTTACATGATTTAACTAAAGTAGTCAAAATCATACAGAGAGTAGAATGGTGGCTGCCAGGGACTTGATAAGAATGGGGAATTGGGATTTTATTGTTTAATGGGCACAGTTGCAGGCAGGGAAAATAAAAATGTTCAGGAAATAGATAGTGGTAATGTTTGTATGACAATGTGGTTAATGCCACTGAACTGAATACTTAAAAATATTTAAATGGTAAATTTTAGGTTATGTACATTTTACCACAATCAAAAATATAAAAATTAAGATTTTTTTTTAAAAAAATTAAATCTCAATGGCTTTAGGAATATAAGTGATTTTTGGTTACATCAATGAATCACACAGTGGTGAAATCTGGGATTTTAGTGTACTTATCACCTGAGAAGTTAGTGTACATTATACCCAATAGGTAGTTTTTTGACCCTAATTCCCCCCGTCTGCCATTCAGAGTCTTTGATGTCCATTATACCACTCTGTATGTCTTTAAACATCCATAACTTAGTTCCCACTTAGGAGAAGAAGCAGTATTTGGTTTTTCACTCCTGAGTTACTTCATGATGCATAGTTTGTAAGTATTTTCTCTCATTCTGTAGGTTGTCTATTTGCTTTGATGATTGTTTCTTTTGCTGCGCAGGAGCCTTAAACATTTAAGAATAG
This sequence comes from Saimiri boliviensis, assembly GCF_048565385.1. Lineage (NCBI taxonomy): Eukaryota > Metazoa > Chordata > Mammalia > Primates > Cebidae > Saimiri > Saimiri boliviensis. The sequence goes on from NC_133468.1 coordinate 17,245,217, forward strand.
GCTAGGTGCAGTGTCTCACACCTGTAATCCCAGCACTTTGGGAGGCTGAGGCAGGTGAATCACTTGAAGTCGGGAGTTCGAGACCAGCCTGGCCAACGTGGTAAAACCACGTCTCTACTAAAAATACAAAAATTAGCTTGATTTGTTGGCACATGCCTGTAATCTCAGCTACTTGGGAGGCTGAGACAGGAGAATCATCAGAGCCCAAGAGGCAGAGGTTGCAGTGAGCCGATGGTGCCACTGCACTCCAGCCTGGGTGACAGAGCAAGACTCTGTCTCAAAAGAAAAAAAAAATGAAGAATAATTTGAAAGACTATAAAAGAAACTTGAATTCCTACCTCCTCTCTCATTTTGCATATGTATCCTGGTAAAAGTATCTAAGTTGAATCCTGGACAGAGGTAAAATAGAGGTATCAGGCTTCAGTAACACCAACCACAATTAACAGTGCTGTTATCTTTCTGAAAAGAGCAAGATTAATGACGATGTGTATAGTGAATGGTAATATACATAGCATTTTTTCCCTGTAAATCTAGAATTGTAATAATTGATCTTTCATCTGAAAAACAGAAGATTTTTAGATATTTGCTTGGGGATTCTGATTAGCACAAAACAAATGACTTTTAAAAAAAGTACTAATATGAGGAACCCAAATTTACTGATGAGAATAATGATAATATGATCATGTAATATTATCAGTGCAGGTAACTGCTGGTATGTTCCTCAGTGAGGCTCTTTGTCATAAATTTTTTAAAAAAAACTGACCTAAAAAATTGTTTCTAAAACTTTCAGACAAAGAAAGGGAGAGAGGGAAAATAAAAACATGTCAAATATATAGAATAAAAAATCAGTTTTCTTCATACTTTTCAATGATATGCAAAAGCTGGCAGATAATGGAGCAACGTCCTCAACATTCTGAAGAAAAATGATTCCAACCTACGATTTTATACTTAGCCAAACTTTTCATCATTTCCTAGGTTGAATAAAATATTTTCAGACTTGCAGAGTCTACAAACTTAGTTATCATATACTCCCCTTTTTAAGAAAGTTATTGGAGGTTGTGCTCCTCTGAAGGAGCAAATCAAGAGAGAAATCCTTGTCTGTAGGAAATATGCCATTGACCCCAGCAGAGAAGTGAAGTAATCTCCAGGCTGGTCTCAGGAGGGATTCCAGCGTGGCAGCTGTGTACCGATTACATAGAGCTGTGTACTCTCTGAGAGGCTTTTGGAGGAAGATGAAATGGACAGAATAGCTGATGTGCCTGAGCATCTGGAGAGGAGACTTGCATAATTCATGACAAGTCTCCTGGGATTTCCAAAGGATTACATAAAAAACTAAGTGTTGTGGGCTGAATCAAATGTGGAAGTCCTAATGCCCAGTACCTCAGAATGACTGTTTGGTGATAGAGTCTTTAAAGAGGTAATTAAAGTTAAAATGAGCTCATTAGGGTTGGCCCCAATTCAGTGTTACTGGTGTCTTTATATCATGTGGAAATTTCCACACCACGTAAAGACACAAGGAGAAGATAGACATCTACAAGCCAAGGAGAATGGCTTGAGAAGAAACCAAGCCTGCTTACACCTTGACTTTGAACTTCTAGTCCCCAGATATGAAAAATAAATTTCTGTTTTTTAAGCTACTGAGTCTGGGGTAACGTGTTATCGCAGCCCTAGCAAATGAATACACAAGGCCAATAACAACAACAACAACAACAAAATCAACATAATTGTTAAAGAAAATGTTGTGTAGGAAAGGAAATGGATTTGAGCCAGCCATAATTATGATGGGAATATTTTGGGAGAATGGGAAAGGTTAAGAGTAAATGTGTTGTGGGAGAAATAGAGGAAACAATAAAGCAAAATATTCATCCTACATAGAGGAATGATAATAGATAATGCTTTAAATTGAAAATTCATTGTCAGAATAAGTTAATTTAGGAAATGGCAATAAACAATAAACTCAAAAGAGCTGAAAATGGTTGTATCTAGATGGAACTGAGGCCATCTATCTATGAATCCATCAATATTTTTGTGGAACACTTTAACAACAATATATAACTTTGATGCATATATACATACAATATATAATATATAATATTTGCTGGATTATTTGTTAAATGTTACCAAGGAAAAATTAACACTGTGGAGGAGCTAACTCTTGCTCTTGGTTCATAAAGCTTGATTAAAGGCAGAACCAGAAGTTGAAATCAAAATTTAGGAGTCCCAACTTACTCATTTTCCAAATGACACCACATGACCTGGACTTCCCAGAACCTTAAAACTGGAAAGCTATTTCTAATCCTAACGTCTATGCAAGGGTTGAGAAGATTATGCCATAAGTATTATGCACTACTGAGATGGCTGCTGCATGTCTGGTTTTAAGACAGAACCATTATTAAGAACCTTGAAGATTATACAAGTCTTAAGTTGGGTTTAAATAAAACTTTCAGTCCTTTCCAGGGTAATTAAGTAATTTAGTACAAAAGCTAAAAGTAGTGAGAATGCATACCTTTATATTTTAAAAATAAACAACTGAACTTTTAAGACAGGCACGCTTATCTTGCTAGATAGAAATAAGAATTCTTGAATTTTCCACCGTACCTCTTTAAAAAGAGGTGATATTTTCAATCTATAGCTTCGAATCTGCATTACATCAAAATAATAGCTTTATTCTGTTGATTGCAAGACAAAAATATTGAAAATTAACAAAATGATATTTGCATTTTTGTATATGATTATTTACATGTGATCAATGGAAAGAAACATACCAAAACATAGCTAAGAGTTGTGTCAAAACACTCCTGAATTTATATTTTTGTTTCTATTCTCAAGTTTTTAGAGTTCAGTCTAAAAAGGCAACAAATATCTGTAGCTACCCACAGTCCCTAGATTTCAGGGGAATTTGGACCAAGGCCAGATTTACATTTCCGATCCCATTCACACACCATTCTGTTAGCACAATTATAAGAGTAGAATAATAAATCTGTAGCCTGATCATTCTGTAGTAGTCTCACCTTACTTTACTCATTCTGCTAGGAATTCCTTTTGCCTCCTATATGACAGCCAAATATTCAATCTGTTAACATCCCATGTACTGAATCATAGTCATTTCCTGATCATCAAAGTAATTTAATAATATGAATGCAGAACTTATTATTGGTCAATCACTATGTCAGGTTATGAGGAAGCAATGACAATGAACATAAATTCCATGTGTAAATCAGAGAGTTACGATGAATAACCGTATGGGTGAACAGTACGATGTCACATAAACTGCTGGGACAAAGGTAGGTTACAAGCAGAATGAGAAATAATGAGACAGCAGTTTAAAACAGAAGGCTGCAGCATCGCGTACAGGAATTCGTGTGCCATGATGTGGCCTTCGACCTCCAACTCTGAAGTTTTCAACCATGAAACACACTGGAGTCTCACAACACACTAATATGTGAGTGATGCTACAATTAATGGTTTTTGGTTTTGCTTTTTAGTAAGTTAGAGAAGATTCATCATCTTCATCCTTATGTCATTCATATTCAATTACCTTTTGTGCAATAAACAGCTGATATTTCAGCTTCTCTATTGAAGATTATAAATGAAAATATCTAACATGTGTACAATATGACTTGCTGTAAGCTAAAATCAAATTGGCAGGATTTCCTCCACCCATTCCATTTCTAGCCTTTTTTGATAGAAGGAAATGCCTTCATTTGAGAGACCTGCCTCTTCCTACTTCCTATTATCCTAGGAGTTTCTGATCACAGTACCTTACCTTGCTAGCGACATGGGTATTTGTATTATCCCTGGCCAATCAGTCTAAACCATTCCTTCAGGCACAGTGATCAGCACAGGAATGACTATAACTAAAATTGGAGCCAACCTGATATACCCTGATGACAAGGACACTTTATCATAGGGAGAGAATGAGGATAATAGAAAGAATCTGAGAGAGAGAATGGTGATCATAGGGTTGGGAGGGAAGATAGAAGGGAAGAGGGAGAGAAAGTGAAAAAATATGAAGGCAATAATATAAATGAAAAACCACGAGGCCCATTCTATATTTGAGCAACCCAGCTATGGTTGCCAACATATTTTTATTTTTATTTATTTATGATATGTGTGTATCTGTGTGTGTGTGTGTGTGTGTGTGTGTGTGTGTGTGTGTGTATTCCAGGTAATATTTGTGGCAAAGAAAAGATTAAGCATCAAAAACACAGAATTGGTCAGAAAATATTCAAAGTATTTAAGCAAGGAAATTATTTGGGCTTTTAGAAAAACCATCTTGACAGTAATAAGAAATATAATCAGGAAAGCTTAAAGATACAAAATGTAAAAAACAAGCAGTTAAGGAAATCATAACTATAGTCCAGATGATATTGTTTATTATTAGTATGTTAGTTGTGGGTGTAGTAACTATTATTTACTGTTTTCAATATGCAAATGTAATGGTATATTTATACAGTATCTCAGTTAAACTTTTTAATATCTTGGTAAGTGAAATATCATTTTCATTTATCAGTAAAGGTTCTGGTTTAGGGAGATGAGGTCATCTGTCCAAGTTTATGCAGATAGTAGTTAGTAAATTCAAGATTCACATGTAAGTCCATCTGACTCCAGTACCCATTACCCAAACACTACTTACCATACTTCCCAGATTATGAGGACTTGAACTAAAGCAAGACAAAAACATTTTGGTACAATGCATATTGCAAAAACTGTCCTCCATATATAATATACGAGTATTACCAGCCTTTTCTTGTAACCTAGTAAAAATAATTCTGGCTTTATTATTTCTGAGTTTTGGTCTTTTCCCTTTCATCACTACCATTAAGTGGGGAACTGGTTTTGCCAGAGGATTCTTTTGCTCTCTTATTATGATAAATATAAAGGAAAGGGCAAAATGTAGAAGTAATTATTAGAAGTATGAAAAGAAAGGCATCTGTGAAGGACAGTTTTATAATACTGCTTTGCAGTAGGTATACCTTTGATAATAATATATGAAAGCAATTAAAAGATGTGATAACTTACTTGTGGTTGCAAGCTTTTGATCAAGACATTATCAGTGATTAGACTATATGAATCACGATTTCAAAAGAGTTAAAAGAAATACCCTGTTACCCTCCACAGCAAATAAAACTACTGAAGTAGTGAATAAATGTAATTATCATGTGGTGAAGAACTATACATTTTTTTGGTTGCTGTATGGTTTTTTGTTTTATTTTGATTTTTTGAGACAGAGTGTTGTTCTGTCACCCAGGCTAGAGTGCTGTGGTGCAACCTTGGCTCACTGCAACCTCTGCCTCCTGGTTTCAAACAATTCTCCTGTCTCAGCCTCCTGAGTAGCTGGGACTACAGGCATGAGCCACACCATACCCAGCTAATTTTATTTTATTTTGTATTTTTAGTAGAGATGGGGTTTCACTATGTTGGCCGGGCTGGTTTTGAACTTCTGACCTCAAATGATCCACTTGCCTTGGCCTCTCAAAATGCTATATCCAGGGGTTATACTCTCATATCTAAGGTTTGTGTTAGCATCATAATACCGGAGACAAACCTGAGTAATGGCACTAACCTGTGGACAAGTCGTGTATAATTGTATAGGTTTTGAAAATTAGCTACCAAAACTACTATGCACTTAAAACTGAGGACCTTACAATTCTGTTCCCAGCCAAGTGTTCATTCTCTCTTCTCTTCCTTAATGCCCACCTCTTCCATGCCACATCTTCCCTAAACATTGTCTCTTGGAGCATAAACTATATGGTTAATTTCCTTGAAATAAATACATTTTATAACAACAGAAACAACCATGCCAAATTAGTTTCTGTAAAATATCCTCCAAAGGGCCATCTTTTGCATTTTCAGAGTGAAGCACTCTCGAGCTAAAGTCTGTGCCACTGAACAATTTCACTTATGTCTGAAGTTACCATAAGGACAATAAATAGATATTAACAGTTTATTGACTCGCAAAGCACGTCTAAGGTAATTCACTGAAGTGACCCCTACAAGAACAAAGGAGAAGCACTGCCCTAAGAAACTGTAAAGTTTACCCTTCGAGATCTAGGAAGCACATGTTTCTAAGCTTTAGAGTAGCTATTTGATAATCTCTATGAACTACCATCAAAGATTCAAAATTACTAGGGTTCATGCTTCTAGGAACTTACTAGATAATTACTGAAAATGAAAAGATATTTAAAAACCCATATGAAAATATTTCATCAGATAGAATCTAAAATATCCAGCTGTTAATTTAGCACTGGAAACACAGCAATTCATAGGCATTAGAATACCAAAAAATAAAAAAAGCAAGTAACAATGCACAACAAGGTATTTTAGGCTAGTGATCTGTAAAGCAGGAGTCACTATCTTAATGATCCAGTAAGTTTAATTTTTTTTTAAATTGATCAAACCTTACACCAAACCAATTGAATCTGATGCTCTAAAAGTGTGCCTTGAGTGCTTGCACTTGGGAAAATTTCCCACGTGATTCTGATGTGCCCAATTAAAATCACTGGGTTCTTGGAATAGAAAGAGGTATTCTCCTTGAGCAAGCAAGAAATAGACCAACAAAGACCCCTTAATGACCCAGTCTCACACTCTCACTTGATCACCATTATTATTGTTTAAAAACTGTTACCATGCAAAACAGTTTCATGTTTCTTAGCTATTCCTGTTGCTGGCAGTGGACAGAAAAAGCCAGGAAACTGGTATGAATACTACTTTCTCTCTCTGGACAACTTGCTGATGAGGCCCTACTCTCAGAGAGAGAATAGTGTTCAAAAGACTTGTGAATGGGATCCATGCGGCAATCCACATGCAAAAACACAACTGTGCAGAAAAATAGCATTTTTCACACTTTCAAATGAATTTGTTTCTGAAAGCCATATGAACCCACACCAAATTTTCTGCTATTCTATCCCACATGGCTGCAAATTTGGCTGCTGTGAAAATTTGCTTGGTGAGTGTATTCTATCTTCTCTGTTCTTTTTCATAATCCATATTCATACTTTTTGCTACTATAATTAGTAAAGCATATCAAGGTTCAGATTCTCACAGTAATTTTAAATCACCCGCTATACATTTAATAAGTTGCTACCAATAGTAGTGGTCATTACGTTTCATGTTGATATTTCTAATCTACTTAAATTCCTTTTAACTTGTTGATCTTATGACAACACTTTGTGGCCTTTTGGAAATTACTTCAAATATCTTCACAGTTTTGTGAATTGTAATATTTGTCAAGAGGTAGTTCACATACATATTTCATATACCATATGGACAAATTCAAAATATTCTATCAAATGAGAGAAACATAGATATAATTCTTTTTTTATAAATCAGGCAGACTCCCAAGCCAGAGTAGGCTGAGAGAGACTCTTAATGCAATTCAATGACAACATCTTTCAAGATGCTTTTTATGATTAAACTCATGAATTCCTCAATTTATCTTGAATTTTTAAATATTCATCTTTTGATACATTAAGATAGTTATAATATTTACAAATATGTCAGAATTCAAAATGTACATACTGTATACACAAATTAGTACAATTATTATACATCTATCTTTTATTTTGTGCCTTATCTCTAAAATTATATTCTTAACCCTTAGTTGTCACTGTCAAGTTTTGAATTGTACTACTATACCAGAAATGGGCAAAATTTTATATGAAGGTTCAACAGGTTAAATTAAATGTATGAAAGTCAAATATAAAAAGTAATTATAAATAAAGGTAGCAGTGAACTTGGGAAGTGAACTTATATTTAACTTCTCTTTATTGCCTACTAGAGAGCTTTTCAAAGCAGGATGGCTTCCAATCATCAGGCATTTACAAAATATTTTTGTTATGATCTTTTGCTACTAGCCAATTAAGTTTGCATATCTTAATTACATGTTATGCTTGCAGATCTTGAACTGGAGTTTAATACTCTCTACAAATAAGGTTAGGTGTGGGAAAATTAATGTCTCTTTGTTCTTATATGTTCATAGCCTACTTAGAATAATAAATGAGTGTCCAGTACCAATGATGTAAGATTGTGATTCTAATTACCACTGAAAGCTTTCTCTGAATTCCATTTTGATTTTCCATGGTGGTGGCTACTATATTACATTAGGAATAAGATGACATTGCTGGAAGAAGATTTTTTAAATTATTGTAATTTGAAGGTTATGGAAATTTTTTGACAGTTTCTCATTAGGTTGGTGCACAAGTCATGGTGTTTTTGCCATTATTTTTAATGGCAAAACCACAATTACTTGTCTACCAATCTAATAATATTTTGTAACTTTAATCTTTGTAGATTTAATTGAGTTAAAGATCTGAAAATGAGATAATTCTAGATTTAGAGACCATTCTGGAATTAGGGTAGTCCCTAAATCCAGTGACTGTCATCATTATACAGAAAGGAGAGGAAGGTTTGACTCACAGGTACATAGAGAGAAGAAAAGCGTGCATGATCTTTAGGTAAAGTGATGTCAAAAGGACATCAAAATAACCCAATATTCCATTAACCAAATTATCTCCCTCTGTTGTATTATTAACATTTTTTCCTGAAAGCCTATAGGGATTCATAGAACATACTAGTATATTTATTAATATAATATATTCATATATGTTACCTGAACAGCTGAAGGGAGGAGTTGGAAAAGCAAAAAAAATCAAAAAACAAAAAACAAACCGATACTTAATGATTTACAAGTAGTTAGTTATGAGTTCTACCATAAATACGACCTGATTATTCTAATCCTTGAATTTCCTTATTAGTTTTTTTAATCATGTGGGAAACCTTCACTTAAATGAAATTTATTGTTATTTGAAATGTATGCTACTTTTTGTATGAGTGTAAACTATTTGATCCCACAAAAGCAAACTCTTTCTCTTATTAAGTATTAAAATTTCACAGATGAGTTCTGGCTAAATGGCCAAATAGGAACAGCTCCGGCCTGCATCCCTCAGCGAGACCAACACAAGCCAGATGATTTCCCCATTTCCAACTGAGGCACTCTGTTCATCTCACTGGGACTAGTTAGGCAGTGGGCACAGCCCACGGAGGGTGAGCAGAAACACGTGGGGCATCACCTCATCTGGGAAGTGCAAATAGTGGGGGCCTCCCTTTCCCAGCCAAGGGAAGCTGTGAGTGACTGTGCTGTGAGTGACTGTGCTATCTGGCTCAGATATTACACTTTTCTCACTGTTTTTGCAAACTGAAGACCAGAAGACTCCCTTGTGTGCCTATACCACCACGGTCCTGGGTTTGAAGCACAAAACGGGTGGCTGTTTGGGAAGATACTGAGCTAGCTACGGGAGTTTTTTTTTTTTGGTTTTTTTTTTTTTTTTTTTTTTTTTTTATTTTCCATATCTCAGTGGTGTCTAGAATCCCAGCAAAACAGAACCATTCACTCCCCTGGAAAGGGGGCTGAAGCCAGGGAGCCAAGTGGTCTCACTCAGTGAGTCCCACTCCCACAGAGCCCAGAAAGCTAAGAACCACTGGCTAGAAATTCTTGCTGTCAGCACAGCAGTCTGAAGTCAACTTGGGACAATCAAGCTTGATGTGGGAAGGGGCACTGGTCATTACTAAGCCTTGAGTAGGCGGTTTTCCCCTCACAGTAATAAGGACTGGGTGCAACTCAATACAGTGTGACAAAGCAGCTGAGGCCAGACTGCCTCTCTAGATTCCTCTTTACTGGGCAGGGCATCTCTGAAAGACAGGCAGGCAGAAACCCCAGTCAGGGGCTTATAGATGAAACTTCCATCTCCCTGGGACAGAGCACCTGGGGGAAGGGGTGGCTGTGGGTACAGCTTCAGTGGACTTAAACGTGTCTGCCTGCCAGCTCTGAAGAGAGCAGTGGACCCTGACAAGGAGGGTTCTCCCAGCACAGTGCTCCAGCTCTGCTAAAGGACAGACTGCCTACTCAAGTGGATCCAAGACACTCATGCCTCCCTAGGGGAGACCTTCTAACAGGGGTTGACAGACACCTCATACAGGAGAGCTCTGGTTGGCATCAGGTGGGTGCCCCTTTGGGATGAAGCTTCCAGAGGAAGGAGCAGGCAGCAATCTTTGCTGTTCTGCAGCCTCCACTGGTGATATCCAGGTGAGCAGGGTTTGGAGTGGACCTCCAGCAAACTACAGCAGACCTGCAGAAGAGAAGCCTGACTGTTAAAAGAAAAACAAACAGAAAGAAAGCAATAATATCAACATCAGTGAAAAGGACCCCCACACAGAACCCCATCCAAAGCTTATCAGCCTCAAAGATTAAAGGTAGATAAATCCACGAAGATAAAGAAAAGCCAGCACAAAAATGTTGCAAATTCCAAAAACCAGAATGTCTCCTCTCCTTCAAATGATAACAACTCCTCTCCAGCAATGGCACAAAACTGGACAGAGGATGAGTTTGACACAATTACAGAAGTAGGTTTCAGAAAGTTGGTAAGAACATGTACTAACCCAATGTAAGGAAGCTAAGAACCTTGACAAAAGGTTACAGGAACTGCTAACTAGTATAACCAGTTCAGAGAATATAAATGACCTGATGGAGCTGAAAAATACAGCATGAGAACTTCATGAAGCTTACACAAGTATCAATGACAAAATCAATCAAGTGGAAGAAGGGATATCATAGATTCAAGATCAACTTACTGAAATAAGGCATGAAGACAAAATTAGAGAAAAGAGAATGAAAAGGAAAGAACAAAGCTTCCAAGAAATATGGGACTATGTGACAAAACCAAATCTGCAATTGACTGGGGTTCCTGAAACTGATGGGGAGAATGGAACCAAATTGGAAAACACACTTCAGAATATTATCTGGGAGAATTTCTCCAACCTAGCAACACAGGCCAACATTCAAATTCAGGAAATACAGAAAACACCACTAAGATACTCCTCAAGACGAGCAACCCCAAGACATGTAATCATCATATTCTCTAAGGTTAAAACGAAGGAAAAAAGGTTAAGGGCAGACAGAGAGAAAGGTCAGGTTACCGACAAAGGGAAGCCCATCAGACTAACAGTGGATCTCTCTATAGAAACCCTACAAGCCAGAAGAGAGTGGGGACCAATATTCAACATTCTTAAAGAAAATAATTTTCACCAGAATTTCATCTGCAGCCAAACTAAGCTTCATAAGTAAAGAAGAAATATAGTCCTTTACAGATAAAATGCTGAGGGATTTTGTCACCATCAAACCTGCCTTACAAGAGCTCCTAAAGGAAGCACTAAATATGGAAATACAAAACCAGTACCAGCCCCTGCAAAAACATACTAAAATGTAAAGACCAACAACACTATGAAGAACCTGAATCTACTAATGGGCAAAATAACCAGCTAGCATCATAATGATAGGATCAAATTCATACATAAAAATATTAACATTAAATGTAAATGGACTAAATGCCCCAATTAAAAGACATAGACTGGCAAATTAGAGTCAAGACCCATTGGTGTGCTGTATTCAGGGGACTCATCTCATGTGCAAACATACACATAGGCTCAAAATAAAGTGAAAGAAGAGTATTTACCAAGCAAATGGAAAGCAAGAAAAAAAAAAAAAAAAAAAGCAGAGGTTGCAATACTAGTTTCTGATAAAACAGACCTTAAATCAATAAAGATTAAAAAAAGACAAAGAAGGACATTACATAATGGTAAAGGGATCAATGCAACAAGAAGAGTTAACTATCCTAAGTATATATGCACCCAATAAAGGAGCACCCAGATTCATAAAGCAAGTTTTAATGACCTAGAAAGTGACTTAGACTCCCACACAATAATAGTGGAAGACTAACACCCTACTCTCAGTATTAGAAAGACCAATGTGACAGAAAATTAACAAGGATATTCAGGACTTGAACTCAGCTCTCAACCAAGCAGATCTGCTAGACATCTACAACACATTTAAAAATATTTATCTTATCCCATAATAACACACACACACACACACACACACACACACACACACACACTTTGCCAAGTATGCGAATATGAACTATTACCCAGATAAGATGTCTTACAGTATTTGCCTATGTACAAATTTCTTTTTAAAGTAGGTAAGCTCTTAGAATAAATGAGGTTAACATTACTGATTACAAAGTGAGGTTCACACACAAAATGTATCAGCTATATTTCTTGACACCAGAAATATATAGTAGAAAATGAAAATTTAAAAAATTTAAAATATCATCAAGGATATTAACTACATAAATAATGTATAACAAATGATATACTGTACTGTGTATAGGATGGAAGATGCTACGATGTTATGAATGAGATTAAACAAAATCAGAATGAAGTGAAATACCTCATTCATGAATTTTACAAAGATTCAGTAATGCATTATCTCAATTATACTCACTTTAGCTATCAATATGGTAAAATCCTAATCAAAATCCCAAGAGGGCTGTGTGTGTGTGTGTGTGTGTGTGTGTGTGTGTGTGTGTGTGCGAGAGAGAGAGAGAGAGAGAGAGAGAGAGAGAGAGAAAGAGAGAGAGAGGGACAGAGACAGAGAAACTTTTCAAGCTAATTCTAAAATTTATATGGAAACATGAAAAGCTAATAGCAGCCATGACAGCCTTGAGGGACAGAGGAGGAAGGAAGGAACAGCTCTTCTGGATATGAAGACTAATTGTAAAACTACTATAACTCTATAACTAAGTCAGTTTTGTATTTGCTTAATTATCATATAGACCAATGGTACATTATCAGAAAGTTCAGAGAGAGTTACATCTATACGGACAGTTAATTTATGGAAAACGTGGCCTTTCAGAGAAGTGAAAATAGAAAGTTATTTTAGTAAAAGGTGTTGGTTCAATTATGTCTTCATATGAAACTAAAAAATAAAATTTGACTGTTATGTCACTTCATACATGATAGTAAATTCCAAGTAGAATATAAGCATGAATTAGAAAGGCATGACAATATGCTTCTATATTTTATCGTCTTAAAGAGTAGAAATAGTGGCTAAATGGTAAGCACTAACTATAAACAAAAATTGACAAATTAAAGTACATGAAATTGAAAACATTTATCAAAAGATACCATCAAGAAAGTAAAAAACAAGCTACCGAGTAGAAGATATCTATAGTATATAAAACATGCCTGTATGTTACTACAAAAATGACATAAATCCAAAAGATAAAAGAGCAAGTGACTTGAGTCCCTTCATGAAAAAGACATTCAAATATTTAATAAACATATTCAAATGTGCTTAACCTCATTTGCAGTCAGGAAATTGTGATTTAAAATCACAGTAAGATGTCACTCTACACCCACCAGAGTGACTAAAATGTAGACTGACAAGTCCTAGTGTTGGAGAGCATGAAAAACACCTGGAACTTACATATTCTTGGTAGCACTGTATATTGAGAGAGTCACTTTTGAAAGTTTTGCATTATCTTCTAAAGTTTAACAAATATGTATCCTATGACCCACTACATACCCAACCAAAATACATATGCATGTGCTCCATAGATATGTACAAGAATATTTACAGGCAAGTGTATAAAGATGTTCAGCTATATTTGCAATAAACAAAAGCTGGAGAAAACCCAAATGTCCTTCTATACTAAAATGGATAAATGGTAGTCTCGTTTTAACTGGCATTTTGCTTTCTACAGTACAAGATATTTTGAAAGAGCAAGAAAACACTTTCAATTTTTATTACATTTTTTGTTATATTTGTTCTATTTAAATATTATTGTTGTTAATCGCTTATTGTGCCTAATTTATAAATTAAACTTCATCATATATATTATGTATAGGAACGAACATCATATATATAGGATTTGGTACTATCTGAGGTTTCTGGCCATCTACTGAAGGTTGTGGCATACATACCCCGTGGATAAGGAGGGACTATGTATTCATACAATATTCCTTTGTATTTCAGAGTATGTTGCAAGAAATATAACTGAAATTAGTTATATGTAATAACAAGGATAAATTACACAAATAATACTAAGCAAAGATGACAGATTAAAAAACAACATGTGCACAATTCTATTTACGTCAAATTGAAGAGCAAGAAAACTAAACTGGATTGTTAGAAGTCAAGGCAGTGTCTAACTTTAGAGAAGATGGAGAGAGTAGTGATTAAGATGAGTATCAAGAATAGCTTCTTGAGTGAAGGCAAAATCCCATCTTTCGACGTGCATGGTGGATATATGAATATTTACTGTATAATAATCCAATGAGATATTGGCACTTTTCTGCATGTATGCTATAATAAAAATGTAAACTATTAGAAAATATATATACAATAAATACTAATCAGGTATCATTTTCTTAATATCACACAAAACATATTTTAGGACAAATAAAATTACCAAAGAGAAAAAGGAAATGCTCGTTCTTGTATGTGTGAGAGTAGTAAAATTATATCTTCAAGTAGAAATGTTAAAGGAATCAGCCAGATATGAGAGTCTGGAATTCATAGCAGAGGCTAGTGGAAGAACTGCATTGGGAGTCACCAGCAATAAAAAACACCCATAGCAGGCATATGGAAAGCATCCCTATAACCAGAGCCATAGATGAGATCAGACAGATTGAGACTGTATCAGGATAAAGTAAGTTAAATGAGAGAGCCCAATGCAGCTCTGGTTGTTGTAGAAGGAAGAGGTCAGTAAGATGAGATTACCTGGCCTCCACATTCTTCAGCAGGTTGTGTGGAAAGTTGCCCTTACTTTTGCTAATATTTCCCCTTAGGCAATTTTTAAGACTTATTTTCAGAACTGCATTTGGAGGGCGATTTCATGCTAGCTCCCAGTGTCTTCTATAGGTCTACTGTACCAGTCCTCCCATCCGCAGAATGCCAGAAACATACACTGTTAACTAGAATCTTCCTGTCTTACTATCCCTGAATGCTTTGTTGGACCTAAAGCACCCCAGAAGCATCCTCCCATATGCTCCTGGGGAGGCTTTCTGTCTTGGTTATTGTATTTTAAAAGGAAAGCATAAATACTGGGTAGGAATGAGCACGAGTGGCTAAAGCTACATCAATGCTCTGTATAAGAAGACAGCTGCACAGATGGGTTAGTCTGTGTTCTGATTTAAGACTGATATTAAGTCTCTGAGTTAGTTTAAGTGTAAAGTAACTTTTTATCTGCTGTCAGTCATTGTTGATTTTCTGAGGGCAAGCCTAGGTAGATATTTTTTTAGCCAGGTACCTTGACTAAGGGTATTTTATGGGATTCATATTTCATGGGATCCCTCCTGGCGACTGATTAAAAATATTTTACAAATACTTGAGACTTTTCATCTTTAACTTTACTGTTACTCATGCTTATTCATGCTAATTTACTGATTCTACAGTTTCATTTCTTATCTTCTTATGTGTAACGGTCCTGGACTTCAGTTCTGCCAAATACCATTAAATAGGGCTTAGCAAATATGGGCCTTTTCTTGACCTCACATCTGGCTTCTCTTCCAGAAGAGCAGTAAGCCCAAGTTAAATGTAATTTACAGATTATACAAGAGGAAACAATTGCTAAATTGAGAAGATGAGCAGTATAGATCTTGAACGAAATAAAATGTATGCTTTGTCTCTTTGATCCATTTTCTATTTTACAACAAGTAGGAAATGCTTTATAAATTGCTGAGACAAAGGAAAGGTGAACACATCCATAGGATGCCTTGTTGGGCACCTGTTGTCTAACAGGGTTGCAAGACAAAGTAAGTCTAGGCTCTACTGCCAAGCCAATTAGCTGCATTGGGCTGGCAACATGGCTTTCCTAAGGAGGAAACATTCAAAAATAACCAACCTTCAATTCAGACCCACCAACATTCATTCACACCAACATTCAGAAACAACCAACATTCAAATACAACTAAAAAAGACCTTTGTTTGGGTTGGGAGCATTGAATAAGATAAAAGTCATAAAGTGATTTCAAAAACTATGAATAGTGTAAAATATTGTTAACAATTAAGTGTACTACTTTTGGATTACATATAATCATAAGGTTAACTCTTTTATAGGTAATACAGTCCCATAAGAACCAGTCTAAATAATTACAGTCAACATTGATTAGTTTTTCTCTCCAGCATCTATTAATACTTTTTCTTCTAATGACCCTTTAATATTCCTTCAAAGGACTACACCCTTTCTCCAACTGCTTCTTCTGGTGTTGACCTTACATCAGCTTAGTCACTGAGCTATATAAATTATGTGACAAATGAGCTTGTGACTGAATCATGGCCAAGGGAACATAATTTTGGATAGAATGCTCTTTTCCCAATAAATGTCAGCCTGAAATAATGTTATCCCAGAAACAACTGGAAACTCTCTTACAGCCAGCTGGAAAATGGAGCTTACCCAGAGGAGGCAGAGATGAAGGATGGATCTTGGAATATAACATGAACTCTGAGTAAAGTTGCACCTGAATCTGTCACTTAAACCTGATGGAGTCTTATGGTTAAATGTGGATAGAGGTGATATCAATATCTCATTATTGCTTGTGAAGAACCTGAAGCTCAGAAATGTCAAATAACTTTTCTGAATGCCATATATGTATTGGAAGATCCAGCTACTGAACACAGAATAATATGAATTCCAAAACCTGTTTTAGGCTCTACCTAGATGTGCAAAATGTATTGCTCAATAAATGTGTGGGTGTGTATAATGAATACTGAAGATCAGATTTGTTGTCATGACAGAATTTAAATGTTTCACATTTGGGAAGTATTTTCTAAGGAGAAAATATTTAGAAATAAATGGGATGAGAAATTTTTCCTGTTAATAGATGGATTCTCTTTATTTAGACATACACAATATTCATTCACATGGTACTTAACCAAAACTGAACACAGAACTTAGAGAACACAAACTTTGCGAGATGAGGTAGCTAGATGACCTGAGATCAGGAGTTCGAGACCAGCCTGGCCAACATGGTGAAACCCTGTCTCTACTAAAAACACAAAAAAATTAGCCAAGCATGATGACACGTGCCTGTAATCCCAGCACTTTGGGAGGCCAAGGCGGATGGATCACCTGAGGTCAGGAGTTCGAGACCAGTCTGGCCAACATGGTGAAACCCCATCTCTACGAAAAATACAAAAAAATTAGCTGGGAGTGGTGGCATATGCCTGTAATCCCAGCTACTTGGGAGGCGGAGGCAGGAGAATCCCTGGAATCCGGGAGGCAGAGGTTGCAGTGAGCTGAGATCCCACCACTGCACTCTAGCCTGGGCAACAGAGTGAGACTCTTTCTCAAAAAATATATAAACTTCGAGAAATGATTTGAAATACTGAAAGTTCATTTTCAATTTTATATTTACATATTAATATGTACACCTTAGAAACAGTTTTAATGGAACACTAAAAATGTGTATTGAACTGGATTATATTTGTATTTATAAGAAATATTGCTTTCGGACATTATCAGCCTTTTAAAAATTAGTTTTATTATTATTCTGAGGCAAGTGTTTGGTTCTGTTGCCCAGACTAGAGTGCAGTGGTGTGATCTCAGCTCACTGCAACCTTCATCTCCTGGGTTCAAGTGATTATCTTGCCTCAGCTTCCCGAATAGCTGAGATTACAGGCATGTGCCACCACGCCCAGCAAATTTTTGTATTTTTAGTAGAGGTGGGTTTTACTATGTTGGTCAGGCTGGTCTGGAACTCCTGGCTTCAAGAGATACACCCACCTTGGCATCCCAAAGTGCTGGGATTGCAAGTGTGAGCCACTGCCCCTAGCCCAGCGTGTTTCTGTGTTCTAGAAAGTTTTAAATTGCTAAGTGTTTGAGACCAGGCCAGACCAAATGATGAATATTTTGAATGATGTAGGAATTTGAGTACATGTAAGCAATGATTAAGGAAAAAGTGTCAGTCTTGCATCCATTGACACTTGCATTGACTATGATTCAGAGATTACTGATGTGATACCTCTCTCTCTCTGTGAATCTGATCGCTGTCTCTAGGTGAGTCATAATGGCTTGGGAATAACAAACAGTGTTGTTAAATTCACTGTATGTTTCTAGATGACATGATAATGAGTCTCAGAAACACTGTCAAGTAATGCAGAAAAAACTAATAATACAGTCATCAGTTAGACAAAATATTTCCTGAATGTTTTTGATTGATTTTGCCCAGGTAACACCAGGAAAAGTCCTCTGTGAACCATGAGACACACAAAATATCTGTCTGTCCACACTAAACATCAACATCAGGTAAACCTCCCCAACTCTCTAGAGGGGCACAAGCTGGTGTTTAAACACATGCTTTTTAAAAAGCAAGGTTGTGATTGTCAGGGCTATTGAAGGTTGTTCTTCTCAGAGTCAGAAGTCAATAATCTGAAGAGAGGTTTATATTTTAGATGTTGGGTGTCAATTGTTTCTGTCAACATTGTATTTGCCAGGTAAATCTGTCAGGTAGATATGGTAATGTGACAGTTCTGAGCATTGTCTCATGTATCAAAAAAGCATGTATGGACCAAATAACAGTATTGTATCTGTTAGAGACTATAGAAAGGAAAAGGAAAAGAAAAAGAATACAACTTTAATATAGGATTTAATTTTGTTTCCCACAGTAAAAACTGAATAATTATTCAGTTATTCAAAGGAGAGTTAGAAGTACAAAGAAAGGCTCTGTATGACACACAGGAGTTCCCTCATTCTTATAGGTAGACTGTGGTAGCTAATGAAAATAATCTTTTTGTTTTTTTGAGACAGTCTCACTGTGTCACCAGGCTGGAGTGCAGTCATGCAATCTTGGCTCACTGCAACCTCCACCTCCTGGGTTCAAGCGATTCTCCTGCCTCAGCCTCCAGAGTAGCTCTGACTACAGGCACGTGTTACCATGCCAAGATAATTTTTGGGTTTTTTAGTAGAGATGGGTTTTACCATGTTGGCCAGGATGGTCTCAGTCTCTTGACTTCATGATCCACCTGCCTCAGCCTCTCCAAGTGCTGGGATTACAGGCCCAGCCCCAAAATAATCTTGAATAACAAATGTTTTCTCTCATCTCTAAACTTGTAAAAGTAAATGTTTATAACAAAAGACGATGCTGCTCTGTTTGCATATTAAAAAACATAAAGGGTCGGGGCGCAGTTGCTCATGCCTGTAATCCCAGCACTTTGGAAGGCTGACAGGGGTGGATCACAAGGTCAGGAAATCAAGACCATCCTGGCTAAGATGGTGAAACCCCATCTCTACTAAAATTACCAGAAATTAGCCAGGTGTGCTGGTGAGTGCCTTTAATCCCAGCTATTCAGGAGGCTAAGGCAGGAGAATTGCTTGAACCCAGGAGGCGGAGGTTGCGGTGAACCAAGATTGTGCCACTGTACTCCAGCCTGAGTGACAGAGCAAGACTCCGTCTCCATAACAAAAACAAAACAAAACCAAAACATAAAGGATTGAAAAATATCTAAAAAGTCACCACCTACAATTTCAGGTAGGGATGGTTTAGGCTTCAAGCAGCAGATTACCTAACTAATAGTTGTTAAAGTAATATAGATGTTTATTTTCTCACATTGAAGAAGTCTGGAAAAGGCAATTATGTAATTTGGGCAGCAGCCTCATCTCTGTTCCTATTGGATTTTCATCTTGAGCTTGAAATAACCACACGATACACGGCACAATCTCAGTGTCATATCTTCATGCAAGTGATCTGAGGAAGGGGGAAAAAGAATAGGACTTTCCCTTGCAGCAGAGAGAACTGGATGGTCCCCGCTGGCTTGTCCTAATTAGGATTCAATCCATGGTGATGGGAATATTGCTATAATGAACAAGAATGGGGCTCTCGGAGTAAGAATAAAAGGCAAAATGTCAACCTTAGGTGCCTTTTTCTGGAGCCTAAAAATTGCCATTTATACTCCATTGGTCATAACTGTGTCACATGGGCACTGTGGAGTGGGAGAGAGGCTGAAAAGTAAGTATGAGTAACTGGATAGTCTTACCTAGCTTGTCCTAATTAGGGTTCAATCCCTGGTGTTGGGCACATTGCTGTGCTAGACAAAACTGGGGCTCCCCGAATAAAAATAAAAGGCAAAATGGCAATAAGGTAGAAAGTAACCATGTCTGTGACAGCTACCAAGGAACTATTAGACTTCTACTTTCTCTTTTCCTTATATTTCACACATCCCGAACTAAGCTGTTCTTGAAACTGGCCTAAACTCTCAACCTGACAACTAGGGCATATGAGAATAAAGGTGAGAGTGAGAGTGAGTGTGTTTGCAAAATCTCTCCTTTAACTAATTTGAACTACGTTTGGGGGAGTAAATCTTCAGATAAAAATTCTGCAATGGGCTGAATGTTGGCACCACAATGATAGGTCCACATTTTAATATCTAAGACCTGAATGTACCTTGTTTGGAAGTCTTTGCAGGTATAATTAAGCATTTTGAGATAAAGAGATTATTCTAAATCATCTAGATGAGCCTGAAATCTAACAGACATAGAAGAAATTTGACAGAAAACGAGGCGGGAATATGAGCCCAGAGGCAGAGACTGAAGTAATGCAGCTATGAGCCAAGAAACACGTGGAGTCACTGACGCTGAAATTGTCAAGGAAATAAATTGTCCCTAGAGCATTCAGAAAAAAAGTAGACACCTTAATTTTAGTCCTGCAGATACAGTCCTGCAGGACCTTAATTTCAGGCTTCCAGTCTCCAAAATTGGGAGAGAATAAATTTCTCTGGTTTTAAGCCAATAGGTTTACAGTATTTTGTTATACCTGTGTCAGGAAATAAGATCACATCATAATAAATTTTTGCTTGTTGGAATGCAGTGCAGATTTGTGTACCTGTTTTATATATTGCAATCTTCCTATTTTTCTTCTGTTAGTTCTAACACTGTACGTCTAGCTTCCCTTAGGTTTTCCATTGGTAACAATTGTATTGTTTGCCAATAAAAACGCTTTGGTTTCTTCCTTCCCAATCTATTATTTTCTTTTCTTATTTTATCTTATTCTGTTAGCCAGGGCATTGCAAGAAAATGTTGCATAGAATCAAGAATAAGAGCATTAATAATAATGAGCATCACTACCTTGTTCCTGATACTAACAGGGATACTGCTAAAATTTCACTAGTAAGAGGAATAAGTTAGCTCTAGGTTTTGGGTAGATACACGATACACTTTGTCACAAAAGGAAGTTTTCTTGTTTTTCTAGTTAAGAATTAAAAGCACGCTAAATATATCTGGTTAATTATACGTTTTATTTTCTTTAATCGATTATGATTTATAACTATAGATTTTCTAATAATGTCACCTTTATATTTTGTGATAAACTCAGTGAGTCATTTCACATTATCCCTGAAATACAAAGTCAGATCAGTTTGCTAATTTATGGAAGACTTTTTCGTTGCTGTTTCATCTTTCTTCAGGTCAGACTGGTCTGTCAATGTTCTTTCTCCCCTTTATCCCTCTTTTTCTTCCTTCCTCTCTTGTTTCCTTATCTGTCTTTTGTGCCATATTAGAATTTTTATAAATAATTTGTTCTTTAGTATCTAAAACAACTTGACAGTAAATATCTTGTCCTGCTGATTTTAGGTACGGAATAAATTTGTCTTTTTATACATTTACTTCATTGCTAAAGGCTTGTTTTTACTTTTCAGTTTTGAGAAGATATGTTATAATAATTAAAAGTGCTCAAATCTATTCACATAACATTTTCCTGCTTTTATCTTGCTGTATTTGTCATTGTCTCCTTGTCATATGTAAAAACAATTATTTCAACTATTGATCTTAGCAATGCTCTGCATAATTTTTATTAGCCTTTTCAAAAAAAAAAGGACAATGTTTTCCTTCTTGAGTCTCTTTTTCTCTATTTCTCTTTCATTTATTTATTCTTACCTTTACTATTTCTTACCAGCAATTTTATTTAGATGTATATGTTGTTCTTTTCATAACTTTTTATATAATAACTCATAAGAACTCTTGGGCAAGAAAGGAGATTGCTCATGTACAGTGCTTAAAATTAGGCTTGGGGCAAAGTAAACATTATATAAACATTTGCCATGATGATTGGCATGGCATATGATGAAAAACAAGCTTCACTTTTCTTTGAATTTAGGTGGTTGAAAATGAGTTTTATAGGCAGCATATAGGTGAATTTTTGTTATTCACTGTTAATCCTCATCTTCCAACAGGTACAATTGATCCATTATGTTTATTTTGAATGTCAATGTATTTTTCCTTGTTTTTACAATCTTTGTGCTTTCTATTCATCACTTTTTTTAAAAAAATCATTTTCCCCAAAACTGCTGCTTTTGGGGACTGAGTGTGTTCTTAATTTATTTTACTGATTTGTAATCTATATATTCTACTTCTATTCTTTTAGTAATTACTTGGAATTTCACTTGTACACTTACTTTATTTCTCAATAATTTAACACCACAAATTAGATATTATTACCTATTTGATAAAGCAACACTTTTTTTTCATTTTTTATATTTATTTTTTCTTCAACTTTTAAGTTTCAGGGTACATGTGCAAGATGTGGAGGTTTGTTACACAGGTAAACATGTGCCATGGTGGTTTGCTGCACAGATCAACCTATCAACTAGGTATTAAGCCCAGCATGCATTAGCTATTCTTCATCGTGCTCTTCCTTCCCCAACTCCCACCCTGACAGGCCGCAGTGTGTGTGTTGCTCACTCACGAACATACCATGTCCATGTGTTCTCATCTTTCAGCTCACACTTACATGTAAGAACATAAAGCAATGCTTTTTAATATTTATTAACAAATTTTTCTACTTTTTAATCAGCATTTCCTCTTGCTGAAAAGTCTGAAATGACTTTTCCATAGGATATTCTTCATCTTTCTGAAGTTCAATCTTTAGCAGTTATTTTATTGTATGTTAAATTTTCTCACTTTATCTTAAAATACCTTTATTTATTCTTTGTTCTTGAAAAAATTTCTGTACCTATATTTGTTGTTAGTCATTTTCCCTAATCACTTTAAATATATTATTCTACAGCCTTTCTGGCTTTTATAGTTATTGTTAAAAGGTATGTGATTTTTCCAAAAGTTGTTCCTATTCAGGTAAATTCTGGATGTTTTTAAAAAAACTTTTTTTTTTTTATGTTTTGTAGATTTTCTCTGTCCTGGTGGGTATTTATTGTGTCTATCAGTGATGTAATATCTCTTATCAGATCTGGAAAAATCTCAGACATTACCTATTCAGATACAGACTTTGCTTTTTCCCTCTTCTCTATTTATGATTAGATGTCTTTTAGAGTTTTTATTCTGTCCTCCATTTTTAACATTTAAAAAAATTTTTTTGACTCTTTTTCCCTCTGGTTAGATTCTGAAAAATCTCCTGATATCTGTCTTCCAGTTCTCTAAATGCCTCTTCAGCTCTATTGAATCTGTTGTTTGCCCTATTTACTATTTATTTTTAACAATTTTACTTTTCATTCTTTTAAGTTATATTTAATTCTTTTTTCCAATGAAAATTTTTCTAATGAAAATTATTAACTTCTCATTCTGAGATTTTTATTTTTAAAAGAATTTTATATAAAGTTATTTTATATTTCATGTCTCATAAATCCAATGTATAATTCCTTGGGGATGCAAATTGGTAGTTTAATTATGCCTGTTAGTGCACACTTGTGGGCATAATTCCTTTGAATATATTTGGTTGTCTTATGTTGGCATCTCATATTTGTTTGATTTTATTTTATGGCAATCCTGGCGGCCTAACAACAAATGCTCTCTTCCAGCTATACTTCATCTTTACTTTGGCTGGAAGTCAATGAGTGTTGTTATCTTGATACTTCTTGAGTATACCTGAGGTTACCTGCTTAATGGAACAGTCTCTGATTCAACTGCCGTAATTCTGAATGAGACAGAGAGTTAGTTTCCTGAGCACGGCACTGCTTTAAGCATCTTTCCTTGGGTTAACCCTATCATATGCTTATTAATCTGATTTGATATTTATACTCTTTTGTTTTTGATGTGTCATGGAAAGGGCCCACAGAAGTTATCTTGTACACATGCAGCAGTATATTAATAATATGTGTTGTCACCTCCAACTCCAGCTGAGACCTAGATCATGGGTGTCCATCCTTTTGGCTTCCCTGGGCCACATTAGAAGGAAGAAGAATTATCTTGGGCCACACATAAAATACACTAAATACAGGTGATTAAAAAAAAAGGTCCATGCATACTTTTTATGACCTTATGACATCCACCACCACAGATAAGCAAAAAGTCCTTGCATTCAAAAGGTTGGATGCAGCTGAAGATGTTTTATTTTGAAAGGGAATCTCTGATGAGCTGTTCACTATACTATTAGAAGATACCCATACTACTACTTTTTTACTATTATTTTACTTAACTGAATTGGAAAGAAATTTTATTTGGTGTCCACAGCTCTAACCTAGCAATGGAATTTGAAAAGTATGTTTTCTAAAGCCACATTTTAATATGTAAAGAAGCTTATATCCCTGACATTCAATATTATGACATTATACACTATGTTATGACATATCTATTTTCTTAGAATGAAGTGAGAAAGGAAAGACTATGATATTCTCAGAATGTGGGATTCTAACTCATATGCAGGGACAAAACAGATACTGTTAGTGAATAAAGTGGATCTAGCATAAACCTCTCAAGATATGTCTCCTCTATAATAGGGAAGCCAGTACTCTATTCCAATTCATTTATGCTAAGAGAACATAATACTGGTTTGGGCTGGTCTGATCATATTTTATAAGGCAAATTAAATTTCTGATTTTGTTTTAATAAGTCCCACGCTTTATATGCACTAAAAATACATTTTATAAATTTGAAAACACTATGTTGGGCAAAAAATCTAGAAATTTACTTAGTAAAATAACATTATTTAATTATAATTCAAAGTTTAGAATTTTGAGGAGCCTTTAAAATCATCACTGTAATATACATATTTCATATACCTAAAATTCATGATACAATGTTTAGATTTGTTGACAAAATTGCAAGTCATACCACCATTTAGTCAAAATATCAGATTACTGACACCTAATCCACTCTCCTTTATTATTTATTTAGTTTTTTGAGACAATGTATTGCTCTGTCACCCAGGCTGGAGTGCAGTGACATGATCTTGGCTCACTACAACCTCTGCCTCATGGGTTCAAGTGATTTTCCTGCCTCAGCCTCCCAAGTATCTGGGACCACAGGTTCTGCCACCACACCTAGCTAATTTTTATATTTTTAATAGAGAAGAGATGGGATTTCACCATGTTGGCCAGCCTGGTGTCGAACTCCTCAGTGATCCGCCTGCCTCAGCCTCCCAAAGTCCTGGGATTACAGGTGTGATCCATTGTGCCCAGGCGCACTCTCCTTTCAAAGTTCCAGGATCCAGCCCAACAAAACAAGTAATACTTAAAATAACTGCATGAAAATCCTCATTACCACAATATTCTTAAAACTATTTTTGTACAACATATTGCATTATTTAATTTAAATCTAGCATAACCTTCTGAGTGTATATAGATCTGCCACAAAAGTATTAGTTTATAACATATATAGAAAGCTTAGAATCTAAGTTTATAAACCAGTAATAATACTAGAATATCATGTACTACTAACAAGTCTGTAGTTAATGATCTTCATCCCTAAAGACTCATTGGAGGCATCATACTTTGTCTATGGCGGCCAGTTAATTTTATTTTGTAACGTTTATCATATCTTAAGCTCAGCAAGATTTCTTTTCTTCCTCTAAATCCTTTGTTGGAATCTGAAATACACACAAAGTATTCTGTGTATACAGATTTATATGAATTGCAGTTTATCATTAACAAGATTTAAGTGGAAGGCCTTCAATACTACTAAACTGAATGCTCATTAATTTAACGATCTTATTCACCTACCAAAGGTAGGATACATTATTAGGTACAATGGTGAGAATACAAACAGGGTAATATTATGATATCATGGTGTCAAGGTTCAGCTGTTATATTCTTAAGACCTTATGTGTCTTGACCAAGTCACATTAACACAGGTTTCAAGGTTCTCACCTGTAGAATAAAGATAATAATGGCATGTGTTGCCATGTGTCTTGAATCATAATAGAGCAGCATGCATCACATTTAAAAAGTGAACAAATTTTATAAAGTCTTTATGAATATTCTCTCATTTTTTAACAAAAATACCATGGAATGAATACTATTATTATCCCCATCTTACAGGCAAGGACACTGAACTCAGAGTGACTAATTTCCCAACTGTCCTGCTAATATGGAACAGAGGGGCTTAAAGCTTGCCTAATTCCAGACTTTTTTACTTCTGTGACCTCCACTTACACAACAGAATGTATAAGGAGATATTTAAAGGCCAAACCACATTGATGATAATGATAATAATGTCAATGAGTGAAAGTGCAGATAAATAAAACCTTCATAGAGCAGGTAGGATTTTTCTCCAAGAAGAAAAACGTGAAGTATTTGGTTTAATAACAAGGGTATAAAAAATCACAAAACAGAAAACATGGTAGTTTTCAGACTGTATTCTGCAAAATGACCTTGGGAATATTGCCAGTTTGAGAGTTGCCATGTTCCTCCAGAATTTTGCCACTCTATCAAGAAGTGGATTTTACTTCTCCTCTTCTTGAAATTCACTGTACCTTTGTGATTGCTCTAACAAATAAAATAAAAAGACCAGTAAAATTATTAGAAGCTTTATTTTTTCATTTACGTGTTACATGGTGTGTTAAGTTTCTCAAGAGAAACAGAACCAATAGGATGTGTAGATATGTAGAGTGAAAGATTTATTTTAAGGATTTGGCTCACATGATTGTAGAGGTTGGTAAGTTTGAAATTGGCAGGGAAGACCAGTAGGCTGGAGACCCAGGAAAGAGTTGATGCTGCAATTTTGAGTGCAAAGGCAGTCTGGAGGCAGAATTATTTCTTCCTTCATATCTCAGTATTTTCTATTAAAGTTGTCAACTGATTAGATGAGACCAAATCACTTATGGAGAGTAATATGCTGGACTCAATGTCTACTGATTTAAATGTCAATAACATGTAAAAAATACCTCCAAAGATATATTTAGATCAGTATTTGGCCAAACAACTGGGTACCAAAGCCTAGCCAAGTTGATGCATAAACTTAACCATAACACATGAGTTAGAGTCAGTGTCAACAGAATTACAGTTGACTCTTAAACAACACAGGTTGGAACTGCATGGGTTCACTTATATGTGGAGTTTTTCAAACCAAACACAGAGAGAAAACAGTATTCATGGTATGTGAAACCCAACTATGCAGAGGTTCCACAGGGCCAACTGTGGGATTTCAGCAGGAGTAGAATTGGATGTATGTGGAGATTGGGGGTGCTCCTGGAACGAATCCCTCAAGTATACTGAGGGAAGACTGTATATAGAAAAAATCAATAAGGGACTTAGGACAATTAAAGAACATATATATTCACATAAATGCATATTGTGATAAGGGCTATGCAGAGATTATCAGGGTTTTGAGTACCAAGAAAGCAGCCAAGTAGAAACACAGAGCAGGTAGGCATCTTGTGCTCATAGGAAAGGCTTGCACTGTAAGTAGAAACCTTTTAGTTCCTCAGCATATATTTGGTATATACAGTCAGAGGATATAGGGAAAAGGAACAAAGAGAAAAGGAGAGGCATGCGATGTATTGGCTTTCTAGGGTTTGTCTAACAAGGCACCACAAACTTGGTGGTTAAAAGCAACTTGTTTCTTCCAGAGGGGAAGAAAACCAGGGAGTGGGTATGAGGGTGGGCAGATGGAGTGGAATATGGCTTTGTCTTGAGTAGTAAATGAGAAAATCTATGCAAAACACACAGCTTAGTGTCTTTTAACTACTCAAGTTCTGTTGTTTTCAATGTTATTGAGCATAAAGATGCCAGTTTTCTAGAAATGCTTTTTAACCTACATTGGAAATTATTCTAGTGGAACTGTCCTGCTATTTGGTTAAGTGGTAGATGTTTAAAAGAACTGTAAAAAAATTGTTTTATTAATACCAGTTATTCCCAGTTGTTAAAAAATGACAGAAATACCCTAGAAGAAAACCTAGGCAATACCCTTCATGACATAGGCATGGACAAAGACTTCATGACTAAAACACCAAAAGCAATGGCAACAAAAGGCCAAATTGACAAATAAGATCTAATTAAACTAAAGGGCTTCTGCACAGCAAAAGAAACTATCATTAGAGCGAGCAGACAACCTACAGAATGGGAGACAATTTCTGCAATCTAGTCATCTGACAAAGGGCTAATATCCAGAATCTACAAAGAACTAAAACAAATTTACAAGAAAAAAACAACCCCATCAAAAAGTGGACAAAAGTTATGAATAGTCACTCTCAAAAGAAGACATTTATGCAGCCAACAAACATATGAAAACAAGCTCATCATCACTGGTCATTAGAGAAATGCAAATCCAAACCACAGTGAAATACCATCTCATGCCAGTTAGAATGGCAATCATTAAAAAGTCAGGAAACAACAAATGCTGGAGAGGATGTGGAGAAATAGGAATGCTTTTACACTGTTGGTGCACATATAAATTAGTTCAACCATTGTAGAAGACAGTGTGGCAATTCCTCAAGGATCTAGAACTAGAAATACCATATGACCCAGCAATCCCATTACTGGGCATATACCCGAAGGATTATGAATCACTCTACTATAAAGACACATGCACACATATGTTTATTGCAGCACTGTTCACAACAGCAAAGATGGTTGGAACCAACCCAAATGTCCATCAAAGATGGACTGGTTAATGAAAATGTGGCACATATACACCATGGAATACAACGCAGCCATAAAAAAGGATGAGTTCATGTCCTTTGCAGGGACATGGATGAAGCTAGAAACTATCATTCTCAGCAAAGTAGCACATGAACAGAAAACCAAACATTGCATGTTCTCACTGATAAGTGGGAGATGAACAATGGAAACACATGGACACAATGAAGGGAACATCACACACCAGGGCCTGTCAAGGGGTGGGGGGGCTAAGGGAGGGATAGCATTAGGAGAAATAACTAATCTGGATGATGAGTCGATGGGGTGCAGCAAACCATCATGGCACGTGTATACCTATGTAACAAACCTGCACATTTTGCACATGTACCCCAGAACTTAAAGTATAATAAAAAAATTAAAAAATAAAAAAATTGTTATACTAAATAGTGTAATTTATATTATCCTTATTAAGAAATAGACCACTAATGGAAAGTCCATTTTAGGATAGTCTCAATCTCTTAGGTTGCTTGAATGGATCAAACAATGCCTTGATTTATTTATTAGTAGAAAAAGATTGGAGTAATAAATAGAATCTGGCTTATGAAGAATAAATTATGAATAATATTTTCTGAACTGTGGAATAAAAAATTATATAATTTTAATGATGTACAAAATATAAAACTAAAATCTTTAAAACACCGCTGCAGTGCAGACTAATAATATATAACTAATTCTATAGCATATACACACATGTGAAAAAATATGTAAGCATATATATATATATATATATATATATATATATATATATATATATTTAAGGGTTTGTCACCTCTTGAGGTCATTTTAAATCTCAGTTCTGTGGGTAAGAATTGAACCCTATTCTGTGTGGCTGAAATGTTTAGGGAAGTCTTAAATGTTTAGAAAGATGAGATATTGGAACATTACAGCAAATGTTTACTAAATATCTTAATGTAAAATAGGTAAGAGATCCCTAGAAATTATATTTACAATACTTTGAGCTTGCTAATAACATGCTTTCGCTTATCAGATTGCCGTTTCAATAACCTGTAGGCAAAGCCAACAAGAAGGGCTCCCAAAGGAGAGCCTTAGGGGAAATAGGAAGCATTGCAACCAGGTACACTCTTTTTATGGTAAACTATAATGGCATTAAATGGAAAATGTATGAGTAGAAATTTTATGAGTAGTATATATATGTGTAAGAATTTTACTCTTTAAAAAAAGTATATTTAATAGGACACTATGGCTGTATGTCCTTTTATTTATTTATTTTGAGACAGAGTCTTGCTCTGTCACCCAGGCTGGAGCTCAGTGATACAATCTTGGCTCACTGCAACCTCTGCCTCCTGGGTTCAAGCAATTCTCCTGCCTCAGCCTGCCAAGTAGCTGGGACTACAGGCATGTGCCACTATGCCCAGCTAATTTTTGTATTTTTAGTAGAGATGGGTCAGCCAGGCTGGTCTCAAACTCCTGACATCAGGCAATCCACCCCTGTTGGCCTCCCAAAGTGCTAGGATTACAGGAGTGAACCACCATGCCCAGCCCTTATATTCTTAATTAGTAAATACATATGTGTGATCCACAGCTGGTAGTGTCCATGGTTTTTGAATCATGCATCCCCAAAGCATTGTGGGGGTACATATATGTCAAATATTTTATTTATCTATGTATCTCTCTAAAATGTATACACAAACATCCAAAATATAATGTTTAAAAATTAGGTAGAAAATTAATAGAAGAAAATGTTCAAATATTAATATGAGCAATCTACATTCACACCACTTTGGGGAATTCTTGCCTTAGGGTATTTGAAGATAGGTTGATCTGTTATAGGGGTCAGGATGGAGGGCTCCAGGGCCAGACTATATGAGTTACTGTGGCTCCATCACTCAATCTGTGAATAAGACTATTGAAGATTGCTGTGCAGCTCATCTCCAGCCCTCCCTAAGGTACAGAGATAGCACTAGAAATAGTCATATTGCTAGAATGTATTTCTAGATTAGAACTGGGTCCCTCCATAATAAGTGGAAGTACCTCCCCTTGTAGAATGACCAACTTATCCCTGTTTATTTAGCATATACTCCGTTTAGCACTGACTTTCTCATATATACTTTCTAAACCATTTCCACACGGATCAAATGGTCAGCAATCATGTAACAGTGAAAGGTAATGAATAAAATATTAACACATTGTGCCTAGCGTACTTAAAATTTCCCTAGAGAGGTTCGCTAAATAAATTCGAGCTTTTAATTTTATAGTTATTAAATATAAAGGAATGTTTGAGAAATTGCAAAGGCAAATTAAATCCTAGCTATTCAACATGTATGTCTTTGAACCAATAATGCCCACGTCAACTGGTAACTTGATAGAAATGCAGGATCCCAGGCCCCACCCTGAACTCACTGGACCAGCATCTACATTTTAACAATGTTCCCTGGACATCTCTATGCACAGTGAAGTTTGGGAGGCACTCATGTAGAATAGCAAATGCATATTCCCGACTGGTTTTCACATGGATCTCAATTCTGGTAATGCATTAAAGTCACCCGTGGAGCTTTTATAAGCTTTTATACCTGTGTCATTTCAGGATATTCAGGCTGCAGAGGGTCATCCTGGAGTTTTATAAACTCCACACGTGTTTCTGATTTATAATCAAAGCTAAGGCTCTCTAATTTAGAACAAATAGGGGATTATTTTCTTGTAACCTAGTTGCCTTCTTAGACCTCTGTACCATACATACATAGGTACTAACAGAGTTTACTGCAGCAATTTAAGCCAGTGGTTCTCATACTGCAGTATATAGTAGGATTACCCATAGGATCTGCTAAACTACAAAGTACTGAGCTCTAACTTGGGAATTGCTGACTCATGGGACCACATTTGTATTTCTAGTAAGTTCCAAAGTGATATTGATGCTTTTGGTCCTGGGACTACACTTTGATAACTACTGACTCGGTCACCTGGCTCCGATGTGAAAGGATCTGGGTTTGAATAGTAGTACTGTCACCTACTAACTCTTTGGCCTTGAATGAGCTGCCTCGCTTTTCCCCCTTTTGTTCTGTATCTGTAACATGGGGATAATTTTAGTATGTAACTTATAGGAAGACATTAGGTGATTTACGTAAAGAATGGTGCCTGTTCTTTGATAATGCTTACAGAGATAGAGATCACTTTTGTTTTCCAAAACTAAAGAATACTGAAGAGCTAATATGCATTTTGGCTACTGAATAATCTTATTTCTCAGGATGCTAGACTTAAAACATGCTGTGCATAAAAAGATTTAAAAACCAATTAGGGATGAAAAAAATTACATATGGCTTTTTCCTCTTTCTTGCCGTTACAAAGCTCATTAGTTTATTCAAGTTCCCAAGAAGTTCTACAGTATAGAAATCCGTTTAACTTAATATTTTCTAGATATGAATTCCTTGGAACTAATGTTATTTGGAATGCACTTTGAAAAGCATTGGTTTAAGCAGTTCTTTTAAAATGAGATAGTGTATTTTTTGTACATTGATTTATCAACTCCAGAAAATGCTCCCACAAATTAATCAGTATTTCACTGTAAATGCACTGTACTATCTGATAAGCAATCTTATGAGAATGGATGAAAGAACGTCATGCAATTGAAAGGGGGTTAAGAACAATGGACAGAAGACAATGTCTTATTTGTGTATACAAGACTAAATGAAAAATGCTCAACCAGGTCTCTTGTAAAGCCTAGATAATGGTGCTGTAACTCATTGCCTGAAGTCTGATGAAACACAGGAAATGGTTAACAAGATTCTAAGCCTAGAGTATATTATAAATACATGTCAAATTGCTTTTAATGACTTTTTTTTTAGATTTCAAGAAATCACAGGGCTTAAAGGAATCAGAGAGATCTACTACTGATGAATTTATTAATAAATAACTTTATTCATTCCATCTACCATCGTATGTCTTAGGTGAACTCATTCAGACCCATAGTTTTAAACTCATCTGTAGGTTGATAATACATTCATTTATAAAACTAGTTTTGACTTATTCTTTGAACTCAACCTATATATTGAGCCACTGATTTGACATCTTTAATGAAATGTCAAATAGGATGTCAAACTCAAATTGTCTAAACCTGAAACCTTGATTCACCTGAACTATTCCCTTTCTTATGTTTTCCTTCTCCATTTCTCTTACAGTCTTCTCTAACTTGGTAAATGGCAATTGCATTTTACCACTTCCCTGTGCAAAAAGCCTTGGCATCATCTTTCTTTTCACATCTTACATTATTCAATTCAACACCATGCATATCAGATCTCTTTGTAAATATAATCAGAGTCCAGCTTCACCTAATCAGTCTCATGTCTGTTACATAGCAAAAACAACCACTAATTATTGCCTAAACTACTATCTATATTTTCAAACAGGTCTGCTTTCCATCCTGGCAACGCAACAATCTAGTCTCACAGAGCAATGACAATGGTCTTTTTGAAAGGTAAATCTAATCTTAAATTTCTTGGTTCAAAACCCTAAAACAGCTTAAAATCCTTGATCTCACATTGAGTAAAACCAGTTATATGATCTGGTCCCCTCCCACCTATGACGGCATGTTCCACCATTTTCCTCATCACTGTGCCTACTGCCTTCTGTATTCTTCCTGGGATATGTCAAGTGTATACTCCCACCTCAAAACTTTTGCACGTGCTATTCTGTTTGAAACACTCTTTCCTCAGATGTATCTATGTGGCTCATGCTTACTTTGTTTAGGTCTCTGCTTAATGTCTATCAATAGATAGGGCTTCTATGATTACTCTTTCTTAGCTAAAACTAAATTTCTCCATCCTTAACTTAAAAAGCAGTTACTACTGTCTGACATATAAATTTATTTGTTCATCATCTATTTTCTTTCAATACAATGCAAGCTTCAGCACCATTTGCTCACTACTCGATTCCCACAATCTAGATCAGGATTTTAACACATAGTGGGCATCAATAAATGTTTGCTGAATGAATGGATGACCTATTCTCTCTAAGCCTTTAGCTCAAACTCTTACCTACACCTAAATTTTTACCAAATCATCTTCCACCTATGTGAGAGATACTACTACAATTATCTTTTTAAACTTAGTCTCACCCCTTTGTACCCCTTTGGAACTCTTAGTACAGTTCAAACTGCTCTAACTCTTATTATCTAACCATAGCAGGTGCTATCATCAGTAACAATGCATTATATATTCAAAAAATGACCAAGAGATTAAATTTCAAATGTCTCGCCATAAAAAGCAATAGGTAAGTAAGGTGAGGATATGTTCATTAGCTTGATTTAATCATTCCATATTGTATGCATATATCAAAACACCACAATGTGCCCCATAGTGTATACAATTATCTGTCAATCAAAAATAATACTAATAATTTGCAAAAAAGAAAACAAATCTAAATTTAAAAAGTTCTTATTTGATGCTAGAACCTGATCACACTTCCTGTTCTTACATTGCCTATAATCAAGTGATAAAATGAAGGAAGCAAGAATATTGCCTGAGTTGAAACTCTTAGAGTACTGACCTCTCTCTCTCTCTTTTTTAAACTCTTAGAGTACTGACCTCTCTCTCTCTCTTCTTTTTTTCCATCTTAATTCCTTATGAAACTTTTGGCATTGTGCTCACTTTTATGTCCAAGGATCTGGTCACAAATTGGTTAGGACAATCAAAAACAACACTCAAAAGAGCAGCAACAAGATTGCATATTTCTATAATAAAATATTATTATGTTACTATACATTAAATAACTTGGATTAAACTATCTCTGGGATACTGAAAGGTATCTGGCTTAAAGGTGAAAAGGTGGCTGGCTTAAAATCTTGATGTATGATTAAAGAGGAGGGAAACTATGAGCTGGAGCTAAAAATAGGCAAGTCTTGTTTTATTCTGACATTTCAGCCAGCAGTTCCAGCCCTCTTCTGGGAAAACAAGTATCAAACAGGAGGACAGTGGCTCTGTTCCTTGTTTATAATCTACAGGGACCTGCTGATGGTTGGCAACACTTGAACAATTTAAAGAGCCCGACCTCTATGCTCTAAAAGCATTTCAGTGAATATATAAAAGTCTCTATGAGGACTCCAGTGTTTGGAAACATAATGGCAAAATTTTGATTGAGGCCCAGTATTGATTAACTTCTTTAAAGTTCTGGCAGTGACATTTCTGCCATTAAGCAGTTTGCCCATGCACTTAATATTGGGAAAACTGAACGGCAGTGGTCAAGGGCTTATTAAGAAAGGGCCTTTTCGTCTTTTTTCAAATTCCCCTTTAGGCAGAACATAGTCTCTCCAATGTTGCCACCAGCCACCATCAAAAGTACATGCATGGCTTCAGGAGCAACAGGGGAGCCCCCAAAAACTCCCCGGAAAAGAAGAAAAGAGATCAATTTTTTAATTCCTGTAACTTTTACCTGCCACTTCATAAATCACTGGAGTGCTCAGTGATTTCATTTCTTATCTGTATAATGTGAAATATTAAGTCTGTGCTCCAGCTCTCAAAGAGAGTTGCCGAGAATGAATAAAATTGATGTTGCCTTCGGTCTTGAAATAGTCTGGAATAGACATTTTGACCATGACCTTGGCAAAAATGGAGATTCATTCCTACATTTTGTATTCCTCAGCTCAAAACAGGTATCTGGTGGAGTCCACTCCTACTCATGTAAAGATAAAAAAAATCCCAATCTTCCAGCCTTGTGGTAGAGGTGATGATAGGAGAGCACAATATGGAAAATAATGTTTCTTTCGACTATCTTCCACGAATCATGAGCCTTAGGAAGAAGTGGCTTTAGCAAATTGTTATTTGTATTCCCATATTATATTTAAAGCAATTGAAACCCAGAAGAGTTCAATTCTCTACTGTAAATTATAATGTAATTAAGTGGTAGAAGTAAAATATGATCATTGAAGTAGTGCTATTTCCATTTCACCTTCCTTTCATCATATCTTTGGGTAACTTATTCCTCACGGTCTGGGAACCTGCATTTAATTTTCTCCCCTTTTACTACCTCCCTCTACAGACAAATATGAGACAAGGTGATTCAAAATAAATGTATAAGCCTTAATAAACTTTGGCCAGATGTAATCCAAGTCTCAAGGTTATAAATCTCATTTTCAAATGTGTGCATCCTAGATCTTTATTTTGCTGGTTTCAATTGAATCAGTTTTCAGCCCTAACACTCAGACAAAATTCATAAATGATTCAAAAACTAAGTTATATTGGTGAACCCCAAATAAAACAAAGGTATCAGAACAAAGATGTAGGAAACCCTGGGGAGAAGTCAGAAACTGAGAGGGAAGAGGGCACATGGAGAGCCTTCTGGGAATGCTCATCGTGGTCTATTCATTAATGAGGATGCTTTTGACATGGATGTGTTCACCTTGTGGGAGAACCTGACCATTTACGGACTTTTCTGTATGTCTGCAATCCACCTATATACATATTTGTATATATGTAAAACACAGATAGTCTGTATATAGGTGATATAAGATTTTATATATAAAATCTCATAATTTAAGATTCAAGATGAGAGCATTCAGGGAATATACCTTTTCTCCAAACTAGTACATTCTTTTTATAAGGACTATTTGTAGAAGTTCATCTATTTAAACTTTGCAAGCTACATTTTAAGGGTCTTTTGACTTTGGAGAGTCAGCTATTCTAAAAGGACTTAAAAGAACAGAATATTCATCTCCAAATGATCTTCCTCAGAGAAGACAAAGATAAAGCACCAGAGGCGTTTTACCTCCAGATGGCACGTGAAACAGCATTTCCTCCCCTGCATTGGCTGAGGTAGGAAAGTTTCACTTTGCCTTAGGGTGATCAATTCACTGGCGGCTAATCACGATGGGTTTTGTGCGATATGGCGTCTGTCTAACAAGAGCGAAATGAAGACTGCCAGGTCGATGACACCTAGTAGACAACTGAACAGCCTTTAGATAGCAACGATCTCTGTCACAGTCAATCTCCCACAAACAGATGGCAAGAAGTGACTTAGAGTCGAAAGGTTTCATCTTCTGCCCCTAATCCCTAAGCTATCTGGCCCTGTCCCCTTCTTCTCTTGACAAATATGATGTTTCATTCTTTATTGATGCGAGACAGTACATGTGGTCTCTTTATTTAAATCTGAAGTGACCCAGGTAAGCAAGTGTTGAGAGGTTTCTTTAGATATATCCAAGCTAAAGGGATTAACTTTGGAGTAGCAGGCTATTTTTTCCCTATACCAGGGAAAAATAGGCAACTCATGGAGGGAAATAGGAGTCTAGTGAAAAAACAAACAAACACTGCTAAAACCAGAGAATGTTTACAAGTAATTCCCTAATCTAGAGGACATTTAGTTTTCTTGAATACATGAATATTTTATCAACTGGTAACATCAGGCCTTTCTATCCTTAAATATCTGTCCAAAATGTTTTATGTCATCTGTTGGCAAATGATTTTAACATTCACTTTTCACCTGATATATCGTCCCGCTCGTACAATTCATTTCAGAGGCATAACTTGTTTTCTTTGCTAAGATTTCATTTCCTCCCATCTCAGAATTTGATGAAATCTATTTCTTAGTTCCTCGTCTTCCAGTGAAAGCTGACAACAAGTATCAGACCAAATGTAGCTGTCCCATATGAAGTAATTCATTTCTGTCAAAGATTAGACATTATTTTTTTTTCTTGACATAAGATGACTGATACTGTGCTGTTGGATCCAGAGGGGCAAGTTAACCACTTAAGGACTAAGACTCATTTTTAAAAAAAATAATATACATTCAGAAGATTAGACTTTTATTCTGGGGGTTAGAAGGCAAGTACTGCCAAGAAACGAGATAGTAATAAGAGTTGAGAAAAGCAGAATAATTTAAAATTAACACCACTTTTGGCCAAGAGCAGGGAAAGGGCAATTCTGGTCTTAAAAGGAGTTTTATTATTTGTCCATTTTGTAGTTGTGACAGAGAGAAACATAGCTCTTCTTACAGTGTGCATTTGGCAGCTCTAGCAACAAGAGGGTGGATCCCATTCTAGCATAGTTAAAGTAATATAAAAAAAAAATAGGCATCTTTAACAATACAGTGCAGGCCAGGCACAGTGGCTCAAACCTGTGATCCCAGCACTTTGGGAGGCCAAGGCAGGTGGATCACAAGTTCAGGAGTTAAAGACCACCCTGATCAATATGGTGAAACCCCGTCTCTACTAAAAATACAAAAATTAGTCAGGCGTGGTGGTGGCATGCCTGTAGTGCCAGCTACTCGTGAGGCTGAGGCAGGAGAATCACCTGAATCTGGGAGGTGGAGGCTGCAGTGAGCCAAGATTGCACCATTGCACTCCAGCCTGCGTTACAGAATGAGACTCCATCTCAAAAACAAAACAAAACAAAGCAGTGAAGTCTACAGATGATATGCTTTAGCATCCCAAAGGAAAATTTTTGAAAGAAAACTTAGATAAGGCAAGGATCCCTAGAATTTGAACCATGTGCTCTTTTTCCTATGGTATTTTAGCAAGTGTTGTTTGAAAGAAAATGGGAATTCCTAAAGCTGTAAGCTGTTTCCTGTCAGATTGGAAGCTCACCATAGGGAAATGAAAATAAAATCTAATGGGTTGATCTTTCTATCCATATTCCTACCCTGAATGAAATAGCACAGTTTGAGTGTGTTCTATAGGCTGGACTTCTTTGTTGTAATTTTTTGTTAACAGAAAAAGTCCTCATGTCAAAGAAAGCAAATAAGCAGATATCTAGCAAAAGAAGAAAAATAAAAAATCTACTTGAAAAACTAATTCACTACACAAAGGCATAGAACCAGCCATCAGATGACAATGACTTTTTTTTTCCCCATTGGTACAAACAAGCTCTGATGAGTCTTTTACTATTCTGGGTGTCAGTTTTTTCATTTTTCCAATATGAACAATAAATAAAGAAAGCCTCTTTATTGATTCCTATAAGGATGAATTTGCAGATCAAATTAGGAGACTGCTTTGAAAAACTAAGAGGTGGTAAGCAGTGGTAAAGGCTTTTTAATGGAGATCTCAGAAAGCTTCCTATTTGCTTAGCCACAGAATATAGCATTTCCTGTAGATGGCAGAGAAAATAAAGACGATTTTACAATGGTCTTTTTGTTTTGTGTCCCTACTAGTTATAGCAGGGTATAGATGCAAGAAGTGATGTGATTTTCTGATTACTGGTTTACATTGTAAATAGGTTATTTAGGGGACTAAGGGAAAACAATCAAATTGAGGCCCTATTATCATCAGGTACTTTGTTAAACATTTGTATACATTATCTCATTTAATCCTCAAATGTACTCTAAGTTTCTGAGATTCTTCCAGAAAACTGAGGCTTTTAAGAACACAGTGGAAAGAAATTAAATGCTGGTACCTAAATTCCAATCCAAGTCTTCTTTATTTTTTTTTTTTCCCCCAGATGCAGTGTTCCTTCCTTTGTTGCCCAGGCTAGAGTGTAGTGGCAAGGTCTTGGCTCACTGCAGCCTCTGCTTTCTGAGTTCAAGCAATTCTCCTGCCTCATCTTCCCAAGTAGCTGGGATTACAGACACGCGCCACCATACCTGGCTAATTTTTTTTTTTTTTTTTTTTTTTTTAATTTTTAGTAGAGAGGGGGTTTCACCATGTTGATCAGGCTGGTCTCAAACTCCTGACCTAAAGTAATCCACGCACTTTGGCCTCCCAAAGTGCTGAGATTACAAGTGTGAGCCACCTTACCCAGCCGAAAGTCTTATTTCTAACTGCAACTAAATGGACACAGTGACTGCAGCCCTCTTCTCTTCCCTCCATGCTGTATACCGTCACCAGGAGAATCTCAAGGCATTAACAACACCTGGGCAATGCTAGAAAGTGCTGCCGCAGAGGAGAGAAGGACTGCACGCGTTTACTTAGTCATTCACTCATTCATTCAACAAATAGTTATAGAGCAACCCTTTTGTGCTTAGCATAGTTCTAGGAATCGAGGAGGAGCAGTGAACGACAGAAAAAAATGTTTCTGCCGTTTTGTAGCTTACATTTTATTAGCGAAAATACTAAATAAGCCAGATCATCACACAAAAAGCTGAAATTTTAGTAGTATATTAATTAGCTTTGTATACTCTGAGGGTAATGCGTTTCAAATGATTTACCAACATTATAGGCATATTCTAAGAGACCAATATTTGCTTTCATTTGGCTAAAAGTGAGACATGCAACATTCCAAAACACTCTATATGAAACTGAAATTAAACATATTTTAACTATTATCACCAGGTAACGTAGTTTCATGTTTTTAGAAATATGTTTTTCAATAAAACTTATTAACAGTCTATTTGTCCTAGATCAATTTCATAGTTTTTGTAAGTGGTTATTAAATCAATTATCTATGTGTCTTTGAGAAGTAACTAACTTGCTAGGTGTAAAACACGATTAGCTAACATATCTATACAAACCCTTTCAATTCTGCCATATTTTTATGAAAAAAATAAAGCAGCAAAATTTCACTATAAATCCCAGATTTGAACTAATTCCCATGAAGCAAAATGGCACAATATCCTTGGGATAATATATTGGTCTTGGTAAAAGTCATCTTCATATTAGCTTTCTTGGTTCCTGTATAACGCAATGAGAATTCAAACGTTGGATCTAGTTATTTATCCTTATCTCTTCACCCCGTTAACTAATTCACTGCCATTTAAATTGAACTTAGCTCCCTGTTCTCCCTGCACATGCATGACTTGACATTTACACTCATTAAATTTCATATTCCATCCCCCCTGAACCGTTTAGCAAAGGAATTTCTACAAAACAACTAGATCTTGTGTTATTGTTGGTGTGTCATTCCATTTATTTTATTTTCAACTGCAAACTTTACAACATTTATCTAAGAAATATATTAATACCATCTACTATAAATATTAGTCAACTGAACTTCCATTTTTAATTGTGGGGAAATTTTTGTTTTACATCCACTGAAAAACGCATTACAAGTCCTAAGATGCAGCTAATTGTTTTTATTTTAGAAATTTATAATATTATATGCAATTTCAACTTATAAAAGGCTAGTGAGGCAAAGTGAAAAAGTCATTCCTGTCTAAATTCAGTGAATTTTAAAAGTAACAATTAATATAATTTCTTATTTAGTATTCAAAGTGATTTATATCAGTTTCAAAGCTTTATCTCTGTTTTGATTTCTATCAGTTTAAATACTGGCTTTGGCTAATGAAGTATACTCTGCAATAATTTTGAAAATGTACTGTTGAGGCTTCTGTGTATCATCCAGTAAATACTGGGGTTATAGTTTTCTTTATGTGACATTTAGCCAGGTCTAATTTTCAGATTTTTAATAAAAATTATTGAAATGAGGTTTATACTTATGTTTTCCTTTTTCAGAGCAGTTATTTGCCAGGAAAATGACTTCCAACCTAAGCAAATGTAGGTAGGTTATTATTTTTGGTGCCTTATGAGATGAGAGACTATGTTATCTAGATACTTCCCCCCACCCCCCCGAAGGGAGTCTCACTCTGTTGCTCAGGCTAGAGTGCGGTGGCACAATCTTGGCTCACTGCAACTTCCACCTCCTGGATTCAAGCAATTGTCATGCCTCAGCCTTCCAAGTAGCTAGAATTACAGGCATGTGCCAACAAACCCAGCTAATTTTTGTATTTTTAGTAGAGATGTGGTTTCACTATGTTGGCCAGGCTAGTCTTGAACTTCTGACCTCAGGTGAACTGCCCACCTCGGCCTCCCAAAGTGCTGGGATCACAGGCGTGAGCCACTGCACCCAGCCATTATCTAGATACTTTAACTCTTTTCCTAGTTTATTAAAACTCACTCCTAACCTTGTTAAGCTAATTAAGATCTTACCCTCACTATTCCTAAAAACATAGACAGACATACACACAAACATACACATAAATATATATATATTTATGTGTGTATATATATACACACATAAATATATATATGTTTAACTGGCAACATGAAGAAAAGCTTCATTTTTCCTCTTGTATGAAAGGCCATTACATGATTTTATTTTTGGTTGAACTTTGTTTTGTTCCATTTTTGGCACTATATTGAAAATATTTTCTCGTCGAACTGAATATTGCATGCTATGGGTACCATACTTTCTATCAATTCCCTTTGAATACATTATATACACTTGCCGAATTTTATTTTACAATGATCTTAATACTGAACCAGTTTATTGCCCCTTAGAGGTTTTTCATGGAGCCATGGTTTACTAACAATTAGCTTTAAAAATCTGCCACACATAAAAATATTTATGCTTAGTTTACATATACTCCCCTGGAGACAGAAAGATAAAACTGGTATGCACTCCCCCTGAGATATCTCTGCACATCATTACATTTTAAGCAGCTTATGTTGATAGTTATTCTCTGGCCTGTAAAGTAGACAAAAATATGTCCTTTTATTAAAACAATATTTTCACATGCTGATTTACCTATAGCTTTTTTGCTTCTATTCATTCACATGCACACCCACACTCACACCTACGTGCTGCTAAAGACTGTCAAGAGGACAATATCTGCAACAGGAAAGAACTGGCATAGATCATTTTTAAAAATTTCTCCAGTTCTGTCTGAAGGTAGTCATGTGTTGGTTGAAGCAAATAAAATTGTTTTCCAATGGCATTATCTGAAAGTACTGATATTGGAAACAACGATCGATTTTAAAAATAGGCAACCTACAGGTATGCCATCATTTATTAACAACATTTGTGATACTCTGTGGCTCTCCTACTACAGATAAATTATTTTACAGGGATTATTCCCCACAACATTTAAAATTTACAGAATAAATGCATTCATTATTCAATCTACTCTCTTCCATGTATT
Organism: Saimiri boliviensis; assembly: GCF_048565385.1. Lineage (NCBI taxonomy): Eukaryota > Metazoa > Chordata > Mammalia > Primates > Cebidae > Saimiri > Saimiri boliviensis. The sequence goes on from NC_133468.1 coordinate 17,287,704, forward strand.
GACATGAGTAGGATGTTACCTCCTTTTGAAACACTTTGGCTTTTATTGAAACTGTATTACATGCTAAATTAATAGTTAAATTCAGTATGTGTTAAATTCATGGTTAATTTCAGAGTCATTATAATTTCAAACATAACTCTTTAGTCATATTTCCCGATTTGGGACATCTTCTTTTTTAATAAAAACAAATGAAGTGCTTATGATTTTTTCTGTTTGTACTTCCTTTTCTAAAAAGACAAAAACAAAAACAAAAACCTGTTGGAGGAGAAATGGAACATCAATCCAAATTCTAGCATGCTATTGTATAGGCTGCTGATTGTAAGAACATAAGAAAGACAGTGTTGTATGGTGGAGGGAATCTGACACATGCATTGATGATTTGTGGTTCTGGCTCTCTCCCTCCCTGGTGATGTGATCTGAGGATAGTCTCCTAATGTTTCTCTTCTTAATTAGTTAAAAGGACTAATGCTAGGGAATTCTGCATACTAATTGTGCAACTCTTAGGTTACAGAAAGAGCACTTTGTACAAGATAAGACAAGAAGAAAATATGGAAAAATGTCAAGCACATTTTTAAAGAAGCATGTGTTGTTTTCAAGGTTTGACTTGATGAGCTTTGTGAAATAGCAGTGATATCCAGGGAGGTGACTTCTATGTATACTCGAAGTTAGACTCACTTACCAAGATCTGAGGAACTATTTGGCAACATTTCATCAGAAGAATATCAGGATATTTATAACTATACATTTCAGATGGTCCAATTTGAGCACAGAAATATATAAAAGAATTTTATGAACCAGCATTAATTCCTGATTTAATTACTATTCCCTAGGACAGTTTCGGAGACAGGGACTAAGGATGTTGATAGGGACTTAAAGCTGGAAAGGAAGGCAAGGGGTAGATTTTTAAAGAGCTTGAATTATATCTCAAGGCTTAAGAGTATTTATTCTGAAGACAATAGAAACCTTTTCCACCACCCACCCCAGAGAATTAAACAGACTAACAATTAATATATAAATATTTGCTGGTGACGGTGGCTAAACACAGAGTTGAGAGAGAAATCTTAAGGAGTGGTGCATGTCAAATGATGTTGAGAGCCTGAATTAAGGCAGTCTATAAACATTAGAAAGAAATTTTAGATGAGAGACTGTCTCTAAGATGACTCTCAGTGATCAGTGCCTTAAGATACTTATGCCCTTATATAATTCTTTCCTCTTAAGTGCATGCTAAACTCATTGCCTCCCTTATGCAAATAGAATATGGCAGAAGTGATGGAATGACCCTTCTAAGATTAAGTCACAGACTATGATTTTTTTCTTGTGTGCCCTCTCTTACTTTCCCTTGGACTGTTGCCCTGAGAGAAAGTATTTGCCATGCTGTGAGCTATCCCTGTGGAGAGGCTCATGCAGTAAGGGAATAAAACCTGCCAATAACAACACTCAGGAGCTTGAAAGCAGATTCTCCCACCTTTAATCAAACCTTCAGATGAGACCACAGCCCCGGTTGACAACATAAGCACAGCTTTATGAGAGACCTTAAGCCAGGGACACCAAGCTATGACATGCCAGGATTCTTCACCAACAAATGTGAGCCAATGAATATTTATTGCTTTAAGTCACTACATTTTAAGGTAATTTAGTATGCAGCAACAGATAATAAACAGAAATTTAAAAGAGCATAGAGATAATAACAATGATAGTATTTCTTGATTTTTACCATGTTGCATATAACAGTCCTAAGATAAATAGAAATAATAGATTAAATTTTTTTGGAATTATATGAAACAAAGCTGCTATAAATAATGTAGAAACTAATGATGATACAAGAGTCAATGGGAAAGAGGACAGAAAGGTAAAAATAATTATTTAAGTACAAATGGTTTATAATATTATTTTAAATGCTAGTGGAAGCAAGGTGAGTTTATGTTAACTATTGGGGAAAATTTTTAATGTACAATATGTAAAATACATAATTATAAAAATACTTTTGATAATTTAAGAAAATTGTGCAAATCAAGTAGAAGTTATTTGAAGATATATTAAAAGTTAAATCCTTTATAATAAACAGGCAAAATGTAATAAACTTTTATTTCTTTACAACATTTTCCTGTTTCTTCTAGCTTGAACTTTATTATCTTGAATTGAAAAGAATTAACACTAAACCATTTATTATTTTGTGAACCATGAAAGTAAAAAAAACCAGCCAATGTTTGTTGAACATTCTATGTAACAGGCTCAGCCTTATCTGTTTTTAGTATTATCTTGTTAATTTCTTACTTTAAGGAGCTATGGTTAGGATAGTAAAACTAAGAGTAAGAGATTTTTAATAGTAAGTCTCCCATCTAGGTAAGTGTTAAGTCTAATAAACAGATTCGCCTGTGATTTCAAACTCTTTCAACCCATTATGTCATCTAATTAGGCAACTGAGATGATATATCTCTAAGTTCTGTTCAGGTAGCAAAGTGCTATAAAGAGTGAGGTATTACTGTTGTCACGTATCTTTCTAATCTACACTTTCTGATATTGTTTAAACATATTTTTAGGGTAACTTTTTCCTTATTGAATCACTTTCAGAATCAAACAACACCCCATTCCCTGTTACTTTCCGAATCATCTGGCTTTATACAGAGCAGTAACATTCCTCTCAACCAGTTTAATACATTTTCCTAAGAAAGTAGCAATCACCTCAGATAACATAGCCTGTTTCTTCATCACATGCGGCTAGGTCCAATGATTCAGATGTGGCAAATCACACACGCTGTGAGAGTCTCTGATAGTTGGACCTGTCTCCCATACTTCCACATAACAAGCATCTCTCCTTAAGTTTCAAAGTGATCATTTAAAATGCAGGGCTCACTAACTCTTCTTTCTAAGTTGTACATTTTGTATTCCAGACTCCTGGTGTGCTGACCAAGCCACAAGTGATCTTCACCTTTCTACCTTCGTTAAGCTCAGGCACATTCTGGGCAATTTCTGTCTAATTGGTCTTCCTTGCCTGATTACTGTCAGCTGGTGGTGTTCCTGTGCTGAAGTGCAATGTCAAACAGCACAATATACCTTATTTTCTCACATAATCACTCTCTGCCCAGCAGAATCAAGAACATAACATGCTAAATTACTATGATTGTTGGGATATCATTTGAGAAATACAGGCTTAAAAAAAAATGCTGGGTTTGGAGGACTACGACTGCCCAAATTGCATTTTTTGCTTTTTCTCTTTTTGTTTTAGCACATAACTATGCAACTCAGTGGAGGGAACAGCAATTCCAGCTCATCATGAGTTGTAAGAAATAATGCCAATGCCAAAAATCTGGACAGATGATAATCTCCCATTTGCTTTTTTCCTGCTAAAATATGTAAGTACAGAATAAGAATGTTTTATGTAAAGTGAACTAGCATTCCACTGGGTCAACTCAGAAGAGGTGCTCTTGCTGAAGGGAGAAAAAAAGTTATATTTCAAAGAACAGTCTTTCTTTTATTCCTAGGATTTGGGAGCTTCCTCCTCTTGTTGCAACCTGAGCATTATAATTTTGACATTTGTTGAACCACTGAACATTTTCTGATGTCGCTTTCATGGTTTAGTAGGCACTTCATTCTTTTGTTATCTCTGTGCCAAACCAACAGCTCTCTGCCCCTTCCTCAACAGAGGGCTGTTGCATAACCATCTCTTCCTGGGTTGGTTGGGGAGGTCTGCATTAGCAACTGGAAAGTAACAGTTCAGGAAAAGACAAAAAGACACAGGTGTGCTCGGGTTGTAAGAAACAATGACAATATTATCTGATAATAAAATACAGAAGAATAGTGTTTAAAATAATTTAGATTAAAAAAAAAACAGTTCAAACAGTGGCTCTGTCAATGGCTGCTTTATGTCTTGGCTTCTTCATCTGAAATACAGGCATAATAATTTGTCGTGTACCTTAAGGTTGTTCTAAGAGTTCAATGAAATTAAACAAGGCAGTATTTATAAAATGATTTGCATAGTGCCTGATGCATAGCGTATGTTGGATAAATGTTAGCTTTTCTTAGTAGTATTTTTGTTAGCAGCAGCTATTCTTTTTAGGCTGATGCAACTATTATCATCAGGTTGGCAAAAACAGCAATTACTTTCCAACCTAATACGAGGAAGTCTGTAATTATTCACTCCTTCGTATCTCCACAATAAGTCTTAAAGGCATTAATATACTTTTTGATTTATTTTTATTTTTTTTTGCCAGAATAGAAATCTGAGACTTACAAAGAATGTGTATACTAGCATGAACTTTTTAAAAATTATTTCACAGTGATGACAAAGACATTGGTCTTCCCAAACAAAACTTCCTCTTGAAAGCAAATGCAGCAGTACTTGTGAATAGTGGGATGGAATTTGATAAAGTTCTTACAGTTTTATTTTTATCAGATGTTACCCATTCATTTCATTTTATTCAACTAATATTTAGGCACTGCTCTAGGTGCTTAGGGGAAGATCAATGAACAAAAGACACTGATTCTTGCTCTCAAGGAGCATATATCCTAGTGGAGACAGACACTAAACAGAACAAATCTACAAAGCATATGGTTTGAAAGCAATGAGTGCTATAATAATGACAACAATCATAAAAGTGGGTCAGAATCAGGGGACAGGAGTGCCAGGTGAGAGAGGGCAAGCCGTTCTTTTAGATAGGGTCGTCAGGGCAGACCTCCTTGAAAATGTGGATGTGAACAAAGCTCAATGAGAAGCAGTGTCCCAGTTTGAGAAAAGGCTCCGAGTCAGGATCATCTCTGGCACACCTGAGGAGCAGCCAGGAGAACAACCAGCTGCAGCACGGTGAGGGCAGTGTTTGTTGGTGACACGTTTGAAAAGGTCCCTATTACCTTATAGGTCAGTGATAGGGATTTGACTCTTACTCTCAGTGAAAGGGACAACTGTTAGAAATTTTTCAGCACAAGAATTTATTCATATATCTATCACATTGTATTGTCATTACCTGATGGCTATTATTTGACTTTCTACAAATAGTAATTGACTGCAGGAAGGCTTTTCTACTGGGGTGATATTAGGAGAAGAGGACTGTGGGTTTAAATCTAAAAAGAGGGGTAGAAATGTAGCCAAAGATTAAAATTTGGTCCCAGGCAGGGTGAAAGAAGATACCAACCCAGCAACCCAAAAGGTAAGGTTCACACCTAAGGTAAATCAGTAGAAAGATAAATGACCATACAAAGTTACACCCTGGGTCAAAATGTCCAATCGCTACAGAGATTAGCTCTAGGAAACAATGCTGACAACTGCAGCAAAGCAGTGTGCACCCTACTTAGGGAGAGTACCATTGCTCCACTCCAGCCAGTTTCTGCCATGAAGCTTCACACTTCTTGGAAGAAAATGGGAATCTACATTTTTTAAATGACAGTTTCACAACTTTGAAGTGCTGGATGCAAAAACAAAAACAATGACTACGTGGTTCAAACAAAATCTATCTGTAAACAGCATGTGAACTAAGACTTGCTCATAGAGGTAAGCGCACAACTTTTGTTGCAGAAATGAGTAAAAAGAGGAAGATCTCAGGAAGGTGTCACGTGGCCATCCTGGAGACCGACTCTTTAGTGCAAGTGTAAAGACCTCTTATTTTCAGTAGATGTGACCAGAAGGCAGTGCTCACTGCCTTTGTTACACCACTCTTCCAAGGTTCCTACAGTATTTTTCTAAAGACTGACAAACTGTTTTAAGAAGAAAGAAAAAATGTCGTGGAATGATTAGTCATCTTCTGTAAATGTGCATTTCAGGCAGGTTGTCAGCCATTTGGAAATGCTTTTGTCCTGGAAAGAATGAATAAAGTACTGCGTGTGTTTCTGTGTGTGTGTTACTCATGACATAATTCTTGCTTTTTCTTTCAGCGTCACTTCTTTTACAATTCTTCTTAGACTCCAACATAATAAATTTCTTATTTCTTTCACTTATCCAATAGGACATTAATATTCATTTTCTCCCCTCTCTTTCTTGTCCTCTCTCTTCTGCCAGTTTGTTTCTCTATCTCTGAACTCTGGTTGTTTACTATGTCCTCTGCCAGAAGACTGTGAGCTACTTGTCTCAGTTTGATGAGTTTCTGTTTCTACCCATCCTTCATTCCTGACTTTCCAAGCTGGAGTTACCAACATCCCGTGGCCACTGAACTACTTCATATATGTATATCACATTTTATTGTCATTACCTGACTTCTTGTATAAATCCCCATTACTATACAACTTTAAGAGAATTGAAACTCTATTTTCTTCACTTGTTCATTATTTTAGCCTAATCTCATGACAATGTCCAGACATAGAAAATGCTGAATATTCATTCATTATATAGAGATTATATCTAGCTACAATTTTTAATGACTATTTGGATTTATTAGTAGAGTCCACCTAATTAGAGAAGATATTTTAATCTAAAACTGAACATGATTGAGTAATTTTTCTGTTCATTTTTGTAACTATATGCAACCTTGTTTTGTTATTTCAATGTATTACTCTGTGGAGGATTTCCTTGACTATAAAATCATAAATCGCTTCCGTATAAAATGCCCCCACAGTGCAAACAATATGGTGTTAGAGGCTTAGTAAAAAATTTAGAAATAAAATAAATGGATATAAAATATTGGAACTTTTAAAAACTGAGATTGAGTTTGTTGTTTGTAACGAGGTGCTTTAAATTCAGAAGCAGATTCCGTATCATTATTTTTTCTTTTAAGGCTTTTTCATGGTATCTCTCTTGCTTGAGCAATCCTATTTATTAAATTTCAAAGAAACCTGAGAGATCACAGATCGGGTAGATATTTATACTCAGATCATAACATATACATCAAAAGAAAGATTGAGTGAATAACACAAAGGCCAACTGGAGTATACACAATGTGTTGTGTGTTTCAGGTTGCATTTTTTATACTGGATTTTTTTTTTAAGATGGAAGGCATATTTTCAGAAATCATTCATTCTACTGCGAGGCTTTCATCCAGTAGTAGATATTACATTACATTGTATGTGTGGTGCATAAATACTAAAAGCAAAAGGATGGTTATTTTACTCCTCCAGAATCAACATTTGCTTATAAGACTTATATCCATAATTCTTCTGGAAGTAAATGTTCCCCCTTAAATAAGTTCCTAGTCTTTCAATTAGAGATATAAAACAAGTTCGCTCTATTTTACTGTAGCAGAAAATGAAATAAACTGAGACCTGGAAATCTGTCTATATATGAAAGCCCTGCTGACGTTGTCTCCTTTTAAAATCATTAAAGGAACTATAACAAATTGCATCCTTTGAAATGGAAATTACATAACTTCCAAATTCACTCCTCAGGAACTGTTTTTTTCCCTTGGATGATATGTTCTCAATACGATTTTTTTCCAGACTGCACTTTTCCTTTGCTTTCACACCTCCAGGTTTAATCCCAATCAAAGCTAGCAAGTTCCATCCCTGTGGGGCACTAAAGAGAATTGTTTCACATTGTTACTGGGAGGATTTGTGACTTTAATTATTTTTGCAATTATTTGCTACAATTCAACTGTGATTTTATTCTATAATCACAGTTTTACTTCCTGATCAATTATTTGATGCCTCTTCAAAACAACTCGGCTAATCTAACTTTGGGCCTTACACATAATGTTTCATGCGTGCTCATAGTTGGTTTCTTGTTGGAATACTTCAGAAAAGCAATAAACCTTCCCATGGGGCATACACCGTTTGCAACTTTTCTGTAACAATTTAATTAGTAAAATTATCAGAAAGATACTTCATATCATTGTGATGTTTCATCTCATTTTATGTTTCCAATCAGCAGCCCCTTTACTTCTTAACTCAGATATGAAAATCTAGATCATGATTAAGTTATTAAGCCAGAGTACACTTCTTTAGAGAGACCCATAAAAGTTACATTCCTTTCTATGTTTGCCCAGTAATTTTATTCTGAGTATTTACTTTGTGTATTTCTATTGAAAAAGTTCACAATCCTGTTTGTTCCCCTACCTATACTATTTTTTACTAGTTAGTTAATTTACCTTCCCTAATAAAACATGCAATGTACATTTTCAGGAAAGAGACATTGTTTTTAAAAAATCAGAGGGAAGTAAACTACTATATATATATATATACATACACATTCGGGTTTTACACAAGTGCTCAATTATTCTTAAGAAGTGAGCTTTAAACTGACTCTCCAAAAATACTTTTTTAACCTCATCCATATGACCATATAGATTTGTTATTAGCTAATATTTATCTTGGCATCTCATATAAACTGATTTTTTTTCAAAGGGTCCCATAAAGTACCTGCTGCTAGGTATGACAGAAAAGCAATATAATTTGATCAGGGCCCATAAGCCAAATAAAACAACAGATCTGATCATATAACTCAACTATGTATCTTTAGACTTTTTCAGACTACCAGTGTCATGTTGATCAATGATACTGTTGTGCATAAGTTGAGAAAAATATGAAGGTTACAGCCTAGAAATATTTGGGTTTCCTGAGTGTTTTGTTTCCTATGGCTGCAGTAAAAAAATACCACAAACTTAGTAACTTAAAGCAACACAAATTCATTATCCTATAGGTATGGATCTCAGAAATCCCAAAAGGGTCCTACTTGGCCAAAATCAAAGTGTCCATAAGGCTGCATTCCTTTCTGGAGGTTCTAAGGGAGAATGTCTTTTCTTGCTATTTTCAGCTTCTAGGGGCCACCCCTGTTGGCTCGGAACTCCTTTCCTTCATCTTCAAAGCCAGCGACGGCCAGTTGAGTCTTTCTCACATCACATCACTCTGACACTGACTCTCCTCCCTTCCTCCCTTCTCCACATTTAAAGACTCTTATGACTATACTGGGTTTACCTGGATAATCCAGTTTAATCTTCCTTTTAAAATTCAGATGATTAGAAACCTTAATTTAATCTGCAGCCTTAAACCTCCTTTGCCATGTAATGTAACATATTCACAGGTTCTGGGGGTTAGGAGGAGACATCTTGGTAGAGGGGGGGAGGGCTATTCTTCGCCCGTCATAGTGAGGAATATGTGTAAGCCTTAAATAGAAGCTTTATAGGCTTCAAAGCATATCTATTCAAAGTCTGGATGAAAGTTTAACATTGGAATATTTTCTGAGGCCTTTTGCAAGTTGCTTCTATTTCACATTCCTATTTATTTCTTCATTACATAGTAGATAAAAGCAAAATAAATACTTTGAACTTTTCATACCCTTTATTACTTCATCGCCAATTTAAAAAACAATTTCATGTTTATACTTTGAAAAAATCGTGCCTAAACCCAACCAAACATTGCATTTGAAAGCCGTTTTCTATTAACTTTATCATACTGCATGTGGAAACTTGTTTTAATCAGAATAAGAAACAAATGCATAAACAGAGAGAGACAGATATATGAAATCAGAGCAATGGTAAAGTTAAAGCAGAAAAGAATATGCTACATTACATGACAAATCAGTCTGCAAATTTGCCTATCTGTTACACGATATTTCTGATCCAGCCATACACCTTTTCATCAATTACTCCTTCAATAAAACAAGGAACCATTGGTATATTTATTCATTTATTCACCCATTTATTATATATTTACTGAATGCCTATAATTTCTTAGGCTCAATCTTGGAATATCAAAGCAAGAAAAAACATTAGAAACAATTTTTAATATATCTATGGCAGCATGAAACCTCAAGCAACTTCTCACCTGGTATTCTACTCTGGTAAAATAAGGTATTTGATCACCAAATCCATGTCCTTATCTTAGCATATGACCAGCCTATATTCCAGTCTTTGCAGGACAGTGGCACTGTATGATTCTATACCAGTCAATGAAATAAATTATATATACCCTTCCTATGAGTTGTCTTTTTAATATTTTTCTCTTTTCCCTCTTCAGCTTTAAAGAATAGACACTAACCCACAAAATGACATTGGTAGTTACATTCAAAAGAGCAGAGCCCTAATATGGAAACATCCTGGGCTGCCGTTTCACTAATTGAAGGACTGGGACACATTCGGGCCTCCCAACCAGCAATGACATCAAGGTACTGTTATTTGAAATATAAGTAAATGTTACTGTGTTATATTTGAAATATAAGTGAATGTTACTGAGATTTTGGGATTCAGAGTCAGTAGTGTAATTGAACAAATGTAGAACAGAACAATGTGAACAAAAAATTACTTTTATATTCCATGTTCAAGTTAATTTTAAAAACATTATGGAAGATAAAAAAGCATAAAAAATATAAGGGCTACATCAGATAAGATTTGCATAGACATGATTTAGGGTAAACTGCAGCAGTAACTATAGAGAGAAAAGTTAAGAGATTCCAAAATCTCTATCAGATTTCAAAACTGCAGGCCAAAAAGCACTTTCTGGATGGAAGGGTCTTCTTCTGAAGGTATAATCACGAAAGTCCTTGCATGAAAACAAAAGCCATGAGAACTGGAGTGATGGGCATTGCAGTTTATGGAATGTAAGTCATATGGGCAATTCTAATAAAGATGCTTAAAGAATTGATCTTAAAAAAGAAAAAGAAAAAAAAAAGAAAAACCCAAAACACTCAGAGTGGGTGGGCCAGGAAAAAGCTGGGCCAGGAAAATCTAACAAATCCCAAGAGTAATAAAAAGAGAGCTAGCACAGAATACACATAAAGACCTAATAATAAATGGTGAGGATGCAAGCAAAGTTGCCAGAGTCTCGGAAAGAAAAGCGCTGCCACAGAACAGAGGACAATTCTGTCCAGACATTTCTCTGAGATTTAGAAGAATGGCTATGAGGCACTTCAGAGTCTAAGTTACCAATTATAAAATAAAGATTTTCGTATTGCATTAACAAAGCCAAATCCAACTCTGTACCACGTACAACAGACACACCTGAACAAAGCACTGCAGGGAGTATGAAAACAAAAGGATGCGCAGAATTTTAACAGGAAAACAAGAAGAAAACCTGGATTGCACTCTTAATATCAGAATGATGTTTAGAAATGAATGGAGTAATATTATGTAAAACAAGCAAGGGTGGTTTAGAATGCTAAAATGTATAACTCATATCAACCCTAACACTCACACATCATAATTATAGAACATGTAAGAAGAAACAGAAACGTACTAGTAGTGGGTGTGGTAATACAGGATACTAATGAATTCCTACCGGAGTGCTCGTGGAATGTTCGCCAAAGAAATGACCATGTATTTGGAGAGAAAGCTTCAATTAGTGCTGAAACAGAAAAAGCATGAAAAGTTTTGTCCATTTTCATTGTAATAAACTAAAATTTCAATAACAAACGGAAAATCATTCTCTGTAAATGAACAAGTCTCCTTTTAAAGACACACATATCAATAAGAAAAAACAGAATTGCTAGAGAACAATGGTAATATAAACGTTATTTATGTATAAAAGCGCTATGAGAAAAATTCATTGCCTTACATAATTATTAAAATTTTTAATTGGGAGGCTGAGGTGGGGGGATCACTAGCAGTCAGGAGTTCAAAACCAGCCTGGCTATCATGGTGAAACCCTGTCTCTACTAAAAATATAAAAAATAGCCAGATGTGCTGGCTCAGGCCTGTATTCCAGCTACTTGGGAGGCTGAGGCATGAAAATTGCTTGAACCTGGGAGGCAGAATTTGCAGTGAGCTGAGGTTGCACTACCATACTTCAGCCTGGACAATAGAGTGACACTCCATTTCAAAAAAAAAAAAAAAAAAAAAATTAAAAAAATAAAAATGAATCAACCATGTATCAAACTTCATTGAAATATAGCAATATAAACCAAAATAAAAAAAACTAATACATTACGAAAAGAGAGAAAAAAAAAAAACAAACACATTTGAAAAGCCTGTTGATTAGGAGTAAATATAGAACAGCTAAGCTTATAAGGGGTAATATATATTTTTTTTATATTTTAGTTTCTGGGGTACATGTACAGATCATGCAGAATTGTTACGTTAAGTATAGACATGTCGTGGTGGTTTGCTGCATCCTATTATAATAATTTTATGTAATTAAAAGGAATAACAAAAAGAAAAGAACAAAATTTTAAAAAGGAGAGAACTTAGGGAGAAGTAACCAGAGAAAGAGCATTAAAAGAATCACGAGTAAATACTTTGCAGCTTTTGGAAAAAATGTGCATTTTCTATGAAATTGAAGTTACCGGAATACATTTCAGAGGAGAAAGGAAAAAATGTACACAGAAAAATGTCCCCTGAAAGAGTGGCATTTACCAAAGAGATTTTAAGGGAGATTCTATCCACCAATTAAGTAGTAGGTAATTGCAAAGATTTAAAAACATTTTTAGAGTATTAAGAAAAGGATAACATTCAAACCCTGTGTACTAAATAAACATAATACTCTAAAGTATTAAACACATAAAAGTGAAAATTAGATGCTAATCTCAGTTATGCATATCAATGCAAAATTTACAAATAAAATTCTACAACAGGGAATTCAGTAACATATTAAGGAAGTATATCATGAAAAGGTGAGTTTTATTTTAGGAATTCAAAGGAAGTTCAATATTATTAAATATACTAATCACCTTCATATTAATATATCTTAGGAGAAAAAGGCATTTTATTACATCCATATAAACTGAAAGGTATTGATATTTAAAAACAATTCTAAAAATATTCAATAAGACAAGACTGATCTATACTTAGATAATATAAAAAGTCATTTGTCTCAGCCCAAAGCTAGAGCTGTTATTATTCATGAGAAAACTCTAGAAGCAGTCAAGAGAAGACTTCAAAACATGGTATCACTGTTACTTTATAATATCCCAGAGATGTTAGACAAGATGATTATACAAATGTTAAGCAGGAGAAGCATAAAAAGAGAAAGATGTAGGTACAACTCTCAGTATTTACAGAAAACATGATAGAACACCTAAGAACCCCAGGACACAACTGAAAAAAATGCTACAAACAAGGGAATGCCATTTTCATTATCAAAAATAATGCATGTAATTCAACATTTTTAGGCAAATTAACCACATCATCAAAGGCAAAAAATAATATAAACAACCACAAGATAAAAGATTTAGAGAAAAAAAAGTTACTAAAACCAAAGAGAAATACACAAGAATAACAGGAAATAATGATATGTAGTCTCTTCGAAGTACATTTTAAAGCACTTATGAAGGTTATAAAAGAAGAACAAATAAAGACATATTGGGCTGGGCATGATGGCTCACGCCTGTAATCCCAGCACTTTGGGAGGCTGAGGTGGGAGGATTACCTGAGGTCAGGAGTTGGAGATCAGCCTGACCAACATGGAGAAAAACCGTCTCTATTAAAAATACAAAAATTAGGCAGGTGTGGTGGCACATGCCTGTAATCCCAGCTACGCGGGAGGCTTGAGGCAGGAGACTCGCTTGAACCTAGGAGGCAGAGGTTGCAGTGATCCAAGATCACTGCACTCCAGCCTGGGCAACAAAGTGAAACTTTGTTTCCAACAAAAAAAGACACATTGAGTTCTTACTACCAAAGTACAAAATATAAACATGTGAATACTCCATATGTTGTTTTATTAATTTAAATTGATCTCAATAAAGATATAAAGATATTTTTTAAAATGAAACGAGATGATTTTAAATATAAACAAAGAAATAACTATAGCCAGTAAACTTTAAAAAGTGAAATGAGAGGAAACAGACATTGTTTAATAAGGCCTTAATAATTAGCTTAGTATATTACTGGATCATAAATAAATTAAATAGAAAAGAAAATCAAAAAATAAGAATAAATTAACATAGTAAAAGAAGAGTAACCCAGTGAGGAAAAGACAGATTATTAATTAGTGGTGTTATTATAATGAAGTAAAAATAGTATACACTCATTTTATTTTATGTATCTCCCTATATATACCTATATATATTTTGGGATAAAGTCTGGCTATGTCCCCCAGGCTGGAGTGCACTGGTGTGTTCTCAGCTCATGGCAACCTCCTTCTCCTGGACTCAAGTGATTTTCCTGCTTAGGTCTCATGAGTAGCTGGGATTACAGGCACACACCACCATGACCAGCTAATGTTTGTATTTTTCATAGAGACAGGGTTTCACCATGTTTCCCAGGCTGGTCTCAAACTCCTGAGCTCAGGCTACCCAAAGCTCGGCCTCCCAAATTGCTAGGATTACACAATGAGCCATTGCACCCAGCCTATACACTAATTTTAAAGATAGAGTAATCCCAGCACTTTGGGAGGCCAAGGCGGCCAGATCACTTGAGGTCAGGATTTCAAGACCAGCCCAGCCGACATGGTGAAACCACATCTGTACCAAAAATACAAAAAAAAAAAAAAAAAAAAAAGAAAAGAAAAGAAAAGAAAAAGGAAAAAAACAATAACCAGGTGCAGAGGTGTGGTGACGTGAGCCTGTAGCCCCAGCTCCTCGGGAGGCTGAGGCAGAAGTGCTTGAACCTGGGTGACAGCGATTGCAGTGAGCCGAGATGGAGCCACTACACTCCTTTCTGGGAGGCAGAGTGAGACTCCATCTCAAAAAAAAAAAAAAAAAAAAAAAAAAAAAAAAAAAAAAGAAAAAGAAAAAAGAAAGAAAAGATAATTGAAAAACTGAGGAAAGTATATTGCAGCCATAACATGGATAGATAATATCCATAATACATAAGTCCATGTCTAAAAAACTGATGAGCTAAGCATTAATAACCTAATACAGAAATGGATGCATAATGGGAACCTTCAATTTGCAGGAAAGTAAAAAGGTTTCAAACATAGGCAAAGATGATCAATCTTAATATTAAATATATAAATAACATAAATAAGAATACAAATAACAATATTTTTTGCCCATTATACTAGCTAAAATATATGTTCAATAACGAAGTATGCTGGGAAGACTGTAGGGGAAACAGGCACTTTCATATACAGCAAGGAGAAGTGTAAGTCAATTCAATCTCTGTATAAGGCAATTTGACAACAGTTATTGATAGTATAAATATATGTAACTGTTAACCTAACAATGCTATTATGAACACATTCTTAATCAGACATGATCCTGAATTGTATTAAGTTTGAGTTCTATAGTCTACATAAACAAAAAGATAAATAAAACTAAGGCCAAATGCCTTTAAAATTACATGTAAATTCCACACACACATTTTTAAGTGGAGGTATATGTGCACATATGTCAAATGACCTGTGTACATGACTATTTGATTAATATTTTTAATAACAAGAGATTGGAAACAACAAATACCCACCAATGGAATCTGTATATATCAGTTTATGTAACAAGTAAGAAAAAGGAGCAAAGTAAAGAATATTGTGTGTGGCTTCCTATCTTTTGAGTAGAAAAGAAGGCAAAATGAAGAATCCCTATTCATAATTGCTTGTGTGCCTAAAGATGCTCAGGAAGGATATAAAATAAATAAAGAGTGGCTCCCAATGAGCTGAGGAAACTGGATAGATGGGATACAAGAATGGGGGGAAAATGTTTTCATTTTTTTTGTTAGATACCATTGCATAATTGTTTCTTTTTGACCAAAATGAATGTCATTTTTAATCCAAGAATTAAATGAAAACAAATTTAAAAATGTTAAATATTCTTCATTCCACCATTCTTCTAGTACTAAGTTTTTCTGTAGAGTCTACTTTCACAAATCAAGGAATTAGAAAATTCTTTCAAATATTAGTTTAAAAAGTAAGTAGTCAATTCAGATTTCACTATTCCAGGTATAAATAAATGTGAGTTGGTAATTTACATAGGCTAATACTGTTAAAATGCTTCATTTTTTTTCTCTTTAGGGAGATTAATGTGTTTTCACTTTTTTGCATCCTGGAAGGAAACATCTCTCTTTACACTGAAAGGACAAAAGAATTGGAATCCCAGTCCAAACTTCATTTTGAAGTTATGTTTGTTCTGCTTGACAATAACAGTTTTCTTCTTCTTTGTCATCATCAATCTTGTCCGTGAAACACTGTATTTTAAGAACATGAAGGTAAGCTACACAGGAAGAGAACTGTAATGTAAGTCAACCTGTCATTCAATGTACTAATCCTCTAAACATCTCAACTGTCAAACCACAGATAACTCAGTGCTCCTGTGCAGCAGATAAAGAAAATCACTGGACAACAAAAATGTTTAAAGGAAAACTAGATGCACATGTCTTGATACAGTTTTCCATCCTAAATGCTGTATTAAATGATACAGTGACATTTTAACCTTACGCAGCAAGAGTGTATAATACAAACATTATATTCCAGTCTACTAAGTACTTCATTTATATCATAAAATTTAAACCTCATCATAACCATGTCAGGTGAGATGGGCATTGTTATCAGCATTATACAATTAGGAAAAGAGTCTCAAAGAGGATGAGGATCTACTTGCTCAAGGTCAAAAGGATTTGAGGTGAGACTCAAATACAACCTTTTGATTTCGAACTTCATAATCCAATTACTTTTCTCTCTTATGAATTCATATGGTTTAGATTTGTGTCCCTGCCCAAATCTCATGTTGAACTGGAATCCCCAATGTTGGAAGGGCCTGGAGTGAAAGGTGATTGGATCATGAGGGGACCTTCCCCCTTGCTGTTCTCCTGATAAGCGAGTTCTTGTGATATCTGGTTGTTTTAAACTGTGTAGCACCTTTTCCTTCTCTCTCTTCCTCCTCCTCTAGGCATGTCATCTATGCCTAATTCCCCGTCATCTTCTGCCATAATTATAAGTTTCCTAGGACCTCCCCAGCCATGCATCCTGTACAGCTTACAAAACTGTGAGCCAATTAAACCTCCTTCCTTTATAAATAATGCAGTCTCAGATAATTCTTTATAGCAATGTGAGAACAGATTAAATACATGCATGCTATCACATAAGCTTTGCTTTTATCCTTACTCTCTAATTCACAACAAACTATCTTAGGCACTTAGGTAGACTGATGATTTGGAAGAGTTCCATGGAAATAGCAATGCTTGATATCTGGGGATATAAAATTCCAATTAAAATTAGTTGTATCATATTGAAAACTTACAGGTTATCTTAATTAATTTAAAATTTAGAAAGACAAAAAGTAAGATAACATTACATTACTGTTGTTTATCTTCTCCTTTGATACATAGAACCTATCTACCCATGGTTCAGGAGAAACCAAATTATCTTAAAGGGTCTAAGTTAGAAATAACCCAAACTGCTCTGAGGATAATTACTGAAAACAAGTAATACCAATTACCATTTTGGATAATTGTTCATCCAAACTATCTCTGCTTTTGGAGGTTTATACTGACTATAATGCTTTTTCTCTACTTAAAAATGGAGAAAAATGATGTAAAAATATCAGACAGAATACTCTTAGTCTCTATGTTGTTAGACAGCACAAGGATGTTTTCCTAAGTCTTATTTTCAATATTATTTAAGATGTGAATTTGAAAATAAGTAAACGTCATTAATTAGGTTTTAGGAATAGAGAGCTAAGTAAGAATTCATCCAGTCTCTTTGTACGAGAAAAAAAAAAAATACCTCTACATCTTTTCCCCTCGAGAATGAATTATCTCTGGGTTCTAGATCTGGTATCACCTTGGACTAAGGGTATTAACTTTGAATTCTATGGTCGAGGCAAAAAAACAAATAAAATCATGGTCAATGGCTTTTTAAATTACACACAGTAAAGTCCAGAGACATTTTCATGGCCTACGAGACACTATATTATCTCACTTCCTTCTCTGCCTTTACCTGGGAACTTTCTTCCCACCTTTATTACAGCTGTAGGGCACCATGTGGAGCGTCATGGACCTCAATATGGAAAGCCCATTCTTGTCAAATGCCACATTTCATATTTGCTACACTTCCTTCTTGGAAGACTGGTTCTCAAATTCTTCCTGTGATTGATTTCAGATCTTTTCAACCAGGTCCCCACAAAAATTTATTTCTCCAGAGATGCCACCCTGATCGCCAATTATAAATCACCACCACCTGAACTCACTGACTCTCTATTACACTACTTTGTTTTAATGTATTCTTCACTTATCTATGAAATGTTATTGTTTATAGAATTATTTCTGTAATACTTTTATTCTTCATTAAAATATAAATGTTGTACCTTATATACCACTGTTGCCCCAGCACTTAAAAGAAACATTGATATATAATAGATGTCCAATAGTTATTTGTTACAATTAACATATTGTTAAAGTTTTACTGGTTAAAGATGGACTACCGAAAAGAAAACTCAGAGAGAAGGAAATAAAAGTGGTGTGATAAATTACATAGATTTTGTTACATAAAGACACACAAATATAGAGAATTGAAGAAAAGAAATGCATTTAAATGTCCACTGTCATTCCTTTGCTGTCCCCCTTCTCCTAGAGTTTTCAAAATCATGTAGCAGACTCAAGGCTGAGGCAGAATAATTGCTTGAACCCAGGAGGTGGAGGTTGCAGTAGGCTGAGAGTGCCACTGCATTCCAGCCTGGGTGACAGAGCAAGACTCCATCTCAAAAAAAAAAAAAAAAAAAAAAAGAAAAGAAAAATCATGTACCAGAACAAAGAGTATCTTATGGAACTACCATGTTGCTATTATTTCTGTGTTTAGCTAGCTTTGTAACTATAGGTCATAACACACTTGCCAATCTGAGTGTCATTATTTATAAACAAGCCTGAAAGTCTTTTACAACTCTAAATGCCATGATTTTATAAAAACAGGAAAATAATTTTATAGTATTTAAACATCTTGGTGAAAATATGCATTTATACACACAGTTTGTAGAGAAGAAAATAGGTTGGCATATTTGGGATAAAAAGCTAAGACTGCAGCATATATTTAAGTTGAATTTCTATTAAAAAAAAAAAAAAACTTGCAACTTCAAAGCTGGCATAGTCTATTTTTTACACATGCACTCAAAACCCCTAGAGCAATAGACATGTTTTTAATGACTCAAAAAGTAGAAACTGCCAATTTATTTTTCCTCAAATAATTAAATCTTTAATTAATTTCATATATAGTTAGTAATAAGCATCATCCTAGTTTTGAACTTTCAAGTATTCCTCAGTTTGCTTTTAGCATGCTTCTGTGCTTACTGGAGCTACTTAAGTCTCATGATCAGTTTGAGAATAGCTCTCAAGCTTTCACTTCTTAAAAAAATAAAACACATTCCAAATTATGTGGGGAACTGTTGAGTCAAGAGATACAAATTATATGAAACCATAAAGTGGCATAATTGAGCAAAGCAATTTTGGTGAGAAACTAAAAAGGAGGGGGAAATCATGTAAATGTGATTATTTCTAATTAGAAACAATGAGTAACCAAATCAAATTATACAATGAGGATTTGATTTAGATCCCTGGAGGAAAGCCACACAAGCATTTGCATTTATCTCCAGCTTTTTCTTTCCCCTATTACTTCTCAATGCTTTCTTAGACCCTTAATTGTAAGTAAGATGGTTGTTAGCACAAATCTTTAGACTAGCTCTCTGTATCTAAGTTTATACTCCATTTAAGATTTATGTTCTCTCAATCTTTTTTTTTTTTTTTTTTTTTTTTTTTTTTTTTTTTTCTGAGATGGAGTTTCACTCTTGTTGCCCAGGATGGAGTGGAATGGTTCAATTTCAGCTCACTGCAACTTCTGCCGCTTGAGTTCAAGAAATTCTCCTGCCTCAGTCTCTCTAGTAGCTGGGATTCTAAGCACCTGCAACCATGCCTGGCTAATTTTTTGTATTTTTAGTATAGATAGGGTTTCACTATTTTGGCCAGGCTGGTCTCGAACTCCTGATCTCAGGCGATCCACCCACCTCAGCCTCCCAAAGTGCTGGGATTACAGGCGTGAGCCACTGTGCCAAACCTATGTTTGCTCTATCTTATTCACCAGAAATGTCCTGAATCCTTACAGCATGCAAAGACACCATTCTAAGTGCCATAAAGTGACATAAAAAAAGGCACACACCTTTGCTATCTTCATTGCCTAGTGTTCCTGAACAAACTACAAATACTGATATTTACTGGCAGAGCTAGAAATTGCTCCTAGAATTGTGACAGCTAGCTAGATAACCTTAGCTAAATAATTTAACCACTAATGTCTTCATTTCATTTTTAAGCATGTGGGAGTGGGGGGGGGGGCAGGTTGCGGGCAGGGTGGTAAAGGTTAGCAAAAATTTACGCAAACTATATCGAGAAGTGTCTTCTGCCAGTTGCTTCAGGGACAGCCTGACTCTGTATGTAGTAAAATTAGCCCAATTATCCCATACGACTGATGTTTATGGTTCCTTTGAATAAATACAGAAACTGATCCTCCCAGTCTTAAAACTTGAGGATGTTACATTTGTGCTATCTGAGTTCCTTTCTTAGAACACCAACTATCACACCTCTCAAATGTTTCATTGTCCAGATGCAGTGATCTGGATCAGATTACTGCATCTGGACAATGAGATACCAGATCCCTCATCCGTCATGATTGTGTAACTGACCACCTGCTTCCTGTTGACCAACTTCTCTTCCTTACCCTTAATTCCTGTTTTCTCACACAGTTACACTTCTCCCTGCTATATAAACCCCTAATTTTAGTAGGTCAGATAAATAAAATAGAGATTGATCTCCTATCTCCTCAGCTGTAGCACTGAAGTAAATAAAGCCTTCTTCCTTGGAAAAACTTGTCTCAGTGATTGGCTTTCTGTGCAGCAAACAGCAGGACCTAGACCAAACCCCTGGCATTTTGGTAACATTAGGACTCCAGCAAAGTAGGGGTAGAATAGAATAAAATAGTAGACCTCAATAAACTTACCTAGAATTTTACAATAAAAAAATAAAACTCTAAGGATGTTATTTTAAATTTAGCCCTCACTTAACTTATGTGTTACTCTTTAGTGTTTTCAAACCTGATTTGACAAATGGTCCTTCCTATTACCTTTTTTTCTGATTTCTCTTCATGGCATTTTTCTCCTCAATCACTTTTTTTTTGAGACTAGTCTCTTTGTTGTTCTTTGAACACAGCATGCACTCTCCCTGGTTTCTCAGTCTCTGTATTCATTGTTACCTCCAGCTGAAATATTCTTACTTCCAGAGAGGTCATACCAAACCGCCCTAATCATTTGCTATTTTCTTATTCTGCCTTATTTTCTTTTCACATAAAATCATCATTTTTGCCATTATGCTACATATGTTTTCACCTATTTATTGTCTATGTCGTGTCTCCGACTGTTATGTAAACTCTATGATAGTGGATGCACTGTTTTATTCAGTGCTATATTCTCAGTGCCTAGAACAGAGTCTCACTCTTAGAATGAACACAATTAATTTATGTTGGTTGAGTGAATATGAGGGATGTACCTTAATATATTCAATTCTTAGGGCCTTTTAATCTAACAATGCATACAAAGAAAACAGAGGCATAGTCCCTGCACTAATAATACAGAGCATACCTGTGATCATACCTCATTATATCTAGTCATATATAATGCCAGGAGACTCCAATAAATGCCACGGTACACATTATTAGATATGATGCCAATATACGCCAATAAGTGCCATAATACCCATTATAGCATAACTTTAGATGAAATGACCACCTGTGGGAGAGGAGACCACATGTCAAGACTGAGATCTTTGAACTGTTTCCTAAGTAATGTGTAGTGAGTAGAAGCAAAGACTGAAAGACATGGCGATTAAATGAGCTTCAAATGACCTTTGAGCACCAACCTCTAATTCTGAAAGTTTTATTACATCAACTTTTTCATGAGCTAAATGATCATGTTCTAGATACTAAAGTTGTAATTTACTGGATGTATACTAACATTACATCAGACTAGCATTTCTCAATAGCAAATTATATTCTAGAGCTCTTAATTGAACAAACTGGTTTCTTGATTAAAGAGCTTAAACAATGCTTTATACTGAAAGATCTTTTGAAAAGTCAGAATGCCCTGTAGCTGATTAATCTTCAGAGTAACCTTGCAGCAAGGGCATATTTTTAATGCTTCAACAATCTAATTTATTTCCTTAGCACACTAATTTTCTATCTCTTCAAACAATATTTTCGTGACTTCAGTTTAGAAAGCACTGATCTAGAGCAGGCGTCCCCAAACTACGGCCTGCCGGCCGCATGCGGCCCCCTGAGGCCATTTATCTGGCCCCCCGCCGCACTTCAGGGAGGCGCACCTCTTTCATTGGTGGTCAGTGAGAGGAGCACAGTATGTGGCGGCCCTCCAATGGTCTGAGGGACAGTGAACTGGCCCCCTGTGTAAAAAGTTTGGGGACGCCTGCTCTAGAGTGTATTCTCCTTGAAGGCAGTAAACTACTTATTCATTGCTTTAGGGCCCACACCTAGCCCAGCGTAGGGAATACGTATTTTTAAAAAGTCTAAGAGATGAGCACTGAAGAGTTAATAAGTTGCATTCTCTTTTCCTAGAACCAGGAGCACATATAAGGACACAAGAAAATAACATGAATACTAATATTCTATAGGTTTGCTTTAGGAGAAATCTCTCAACCATTTTTCTAAGCCTTAGAGCTGGTGGGTCTGGGCTGAAAGAAAAACATTTCTGCGCCTAGTAGAAGGCAACTTCTTCAATAGGAGAGGAAGACAGATTTTTAATACTGGCAATTACTTCCATAAAATTACTTAATGATAGCATAGTTTGTCTAGATTAGGTTGGTATGATGCATCTGCTAAGGCATCTGAAGCAGCTACTGAATTATATTAGTTCTGTAAGAAGATGCATGTTTATGAGTCACGCATAATATCCAGGCTCCCATATTTTATAAGATTATTCTAAATTGGGTAAGATTTCACCCATAAGGCCAGAAAAAATATGTCGTGATTACCTTTTCCTTCTAGTTTTCTATTCATTAAAAAAAAACAAATAAGTTGATGAATTTATCACCAGCTACATATTAATTATAAAAACCCAGCAGACTGTGTTATTTTAATATTCTTTAAAAGAGCTTAAGAAACAAGCAGTATGTAGAGTCTTTAATCTCAGCCAAAGGACAAGATTTATAATAGTTATAATAATAACAGCAATGATAGCAGCTGCCATTTATTAAGCATCTACTGTGTGCTATGAACCAATTTAGTTTATTTATATATGTTATTAATTACTTAATTTAAAGCAAAGACAACCCCATCTCTTTCTAGAGAAGAGAAAAACTACCCTGACTAATGAGTGGCGGAGACCTGATACAATATGTCGGTCTTTCTGACTCCGAAGTCTAGATCCATGTATGTTACACGGGAAGTTTTTCAAGTAGATTATTGAGAAGACAATTGATGTTGGCTTGCCATATAAGGAGGTTTCCAGAAGGTATTCATTGTATGGGTGTTTCATAGACACCTCTGTACTCTGTACTCCATACTTGCCTAATGTAACCATCTGGGTCAGTCTCCTTCGGTTTTTACCATTCAGCGAGAGATTCTTTTTTATTTTCCTTATCATACTTTCATCCTTTTTTTGTTGAACTGTAGGAGCCAAATCTATTTGTTCATTGATTCACTTCAAAAACCTGAGTCATGCGTGACGTCTCCTGTTCTCATATGCTACAAGTTTCATCACCAGTTATGTTGCTGCTGCCTTCAAAACATACACACGATTTGAATGAATCTTCTTGAAATGTCCACTGTTTCCACTGTGGTCCAATGTACAACCATAGCTGACCTGATTATTACAATAGCTCTCTAAGTGCAAACCTATTTTCACTCTGTTTCCATTTGAATCTACTCTCAACCCACCATCCTGAGTATAAGCCAAATCTTGCAGGACATTCTAGGCCATTGCAAACACTTTAGCTTTTACTCTGTGTGAGATGGGTCAGTCTATTCTGTGTGAGCCCTTGGGTGGTTTAAGGAGAGATGGGCTGGCCACCTTAGCCTTCTTTCTGTGCAGTGAATATCTCAGATAACCTCCTCTTCAGAGCCTCGTCAGGGTCTGCTCATCTTCTTGGGACACTCTTCTAATTAGGGGCAGGGCTCACCTCCTCAATTCCTTAGGTATTTACTTAAGAGCCTTCTCCGTGTGGCCTCCTTGGCATCATATTTAAAATTAGACTTTCCTTCTGTCCTTTCAAGCATTTGCTATCCTTTCTTCTTTATTCATAGCATTTATCACTATCACACTACGTATTTCACTCATTTATCTACTGTTCTTTTTTAATAGTCAGAGGTATTTTACTTTTTAAAAAATACCTATTCTGCTATGAATTTATAGGAAGTAGGTTTCAGCATTTCAGGCTCCTTTCCATTGGTTTCCACAATATGTACTTCTCTGGGTGGAGCAGGCTGGTCCTTCCATTAAACCTGGGTACCTTTCTCTTTGGCTTCCTTCTTTTTCTGATCATTTTCCTTCTTGGGTTTCAGGAAGCTATCTTGGCTCCTAGAGTGCCTACCATGCTCAATATGTAGGAATCTCCCCCTTAACTTGCTTGTTTACAACTGTGCCAGCGACATGCTGGGTAATGCTGCAGACACAGTTTTGCCATGGTAACATTTACGGGGCATTCCTTTTTGAGCAGTACCCATCACCCATTCCCCTGATGTCTGTAACATCACCCCCTTCTTGTAGATTTGCATGTATGTGGCCAAAGGAACAACTCTATGTTTTCTAAAAGGCCAAGGAAATATGTTACTTCTCTTTTCCATTGTTCATCGTTTTGGAAAGTTATTGGAAGGTGGTGGTACTGGTCAAGGGGAGGATTACTTATTTAGTCTCTTTACTTTTTTCGTCTCTGCCTTGCAGAAGGCAACCCTATGAGAGGAGGCATATTTGCTTGTTTGGTTCACTGCTATGTTCACATCCACATCACCTAGAAGAGGGCTTAACACATTAGCAAAGACTTTTCATGAATATTTGTTTGAATGAAAATGAGTAAGTTAACTGACCTAACATAAAATAAAAAGCCACTGAACTCACTTAGATTAGAATGTATCCAGAACATATATATTATTTATTTTTTCCTTTTAAACAGTGAATACTGTATTTAGTCTTGGAAGTGCTTCATTCATCTTTTACAGGTAGGGGATAATCACATACTTGCCAGATGACAAATTCCAGGTACTTCATTATTAATCATATGGCAACCTATGAACCCCATGGCTCCCAGTCTAAGCCCTTGTCTCTCAGAGAACTGAAGAGGAGAAAATATTAATAGCACAAAGTTGGATTGTATGGCTTTAGTTAAATAGCTTTAGAATAATAAATGATTGGAAATGTCACAATTAGCAAGTTACCAAGTACACAGGAATGGCGAAACTTTAGATCAGAAAATACTTAAATTTCTCTTTGAAGAAAGACTGATTAGAACTTAAGTTTTTACTGTAGAAATTAAGTTTTAAAAGAAAAATCACATACACAAAAACACAAATCACACATATGCAAACAATTGGGTCCCACATATATACAGGGTAACAGTAATTCATCTATGTATGGCCTTTGTCTTGGTACACAACACTCTACACACACATGCACATCCATGTATTTATGCCTATAAATACATATATACATATTCATATATTTCTCCACACCACCTGCAAAAAGTCCCTGTCATTGACACTATCCAATTTTACGTGCAAACAGGAGACCTGGACTATAGAGAAACATTGTAGTTCAGATGGAATTCTATTCAACTATAATGTGAACAAAGAGAGGCAATAGGATGAGACCACAGGTAGGAGGTATTCACGCTGGTCTCCAAACATAAATTGCTAAATAAAGGTTATAGGCCATGAAACAGAGTGCTGAGAGATTATAGAAGCTTTTCTTTTATTATTTCTTCCTTTTTTTTTTTTTTGAGACAGTCTCACTCTGTTGCCAGGCTGGAGTACAGTGGCATGATCTTGGCTCACTGCAACCCCTGCCTCCTGGGTGTAAGCAATTCTCCTGCCTCAGCCTCCCTAGAAGCTGAAACTACAGGCATGCACCACCACACCCAGCTAATTTTTGTATTATCAGTAGAGATGGGATTTCAGCATGTTGACCAGGATGGTCTCGATCTTTTGACCTCATGATCCACCCACCTCAGCCTCCCAAAGTGCTGGGATTACAGGCGTGAGCCACCACACCCAGCTAGAAGCTTATCTTTAGATGATTGGCATGGAATGGTAGAACTTTCAAGCTGTGATATATTTGTTGTGGGTATCTTTCTGAATAAGTTAAGAATAGTCCAGATCATGGAGAAGATGACATAATTTACTTATAAATCCGTAACAGTATGGTCTATTGGTTAAAGACAGTGAGGAAGTCATAAGAGAAGATTTCGAGAATTAGTATCATTGCCATGTTGCTTCCTAACTTTCAAAGTCCAGGAATGACAGTGTTCTCAGAATTAAAAGAAGCTTTAGAACATTCCTTCAAAATGGCAGACCAATGTGACATCATTCTCAACTTTCCCATCTTTTCCAAATATTTAAAAATCCTGGATTAACTATTTTTTTAAAGTAAAATATATTGTCAAGCTGGAAAGCAATTTGAATTATCCAGAAACAAATAGGAAGGTCACAGGTTACAGCAGTTATAATTACATCGGAAGCTATGCAGCTCTGGTCCCAAAGAAAAGCCTCCTATTCCCAAAGTTTCCCATATTGGACTTTAGAGCTGTATGTTAATTTGTCTTTACACTGAGTTTAAAACTGCTCTCTAGTAGCATCTATAAAACTACATGATACAGCCTTATTTCTGCCTTTTAGAATCACACTGAAAGATTTAAAATTTTTACATAAAGAAATTCTTTACAAATATAAAAATCATTTTTTAACCCAATTGCTACACTTTTTTTCTTTTGTAAAAAAATTTCTCTAACTTAAACTTAGCTTCTATCCTTTCACTGTTCCTCACGAGAGGGACTCTCTCACATTGGTCTCTGTCTTTTTCTTGTAGCCATGTAACAAGGTTCTTCACATCTGATGCCCCAGGTGTAAGCCAGGTTTCCAGGTGTGACTGAGTATTTCGGGGAATACAAGGGTAGACCAGCCCTCTTTTTGCTCTGAAATCATACTGTAATTAATACAAAGAACAGACACATTTAGTTTTTTAGCTATGCTGATCTGTAAACTCCTGCTAATTGAATTTTCAACTAAAACCTGTTTTTCCACATGATGTTATTTACCATGTATCAAGTAGAATGCACTGTTTCAAAGGTAAACACACACAGACACACACAGACACACACAGAGCACACACACACACACACACACACACACTGACTGTGGCAACAGAATCTATCTTTAAATTCCTTCTTCTCTGTTTATTATCTCTGTGAACCCAATGAGCTATTCAGTTTTTTTCAGGCTTCATCTGTTTTGTTTTAAAGTGAAGAATGACTAGCCACAAAGCTTGTTACTTAATTTAGGTGAAGTCCTACCATGATGTGAAGACACTTAAAGTATTTCTTGTTGTGTTTTGAACAGGCTAATTATTACTATAATTATTTCCCGATCCAAATTAAATACTTCTTTTTAAATAAAACATAATCTCCTAGATAACGTTTACTGTTTTAAATGTTATCATCAGTCATTCTTGGTGTTGGTTATCTCCTCATAATCTTCTAAATACACACATATCCATGCATTTCTGAAAAAGAAACAGCCATGTAAACACACACCTACGTCTCTGGGGGAAAAAAAAAAAAAAAGCCATTGAGTGGCTCAGAGACTTGGAGCACATCATGAAGCACTGGTCTATGCCGGGATCATTAAACTGTCTTTAATCTGTTTCATCTCTGTGCCAAACTTCCTCATAGACTTAGTGCCTTTTTGAAATATGAAAAACATTCTTTTATTTTCTTGTATATGAAAAGAAGAGCACAATTTAAGTGAAATGAGTATTTAAATTAATTCTTAAGAAAAATAACTAGATTTATATTTCAGAGCTGCTGTGTATACTTAATTCAGTAACATTAAGCAAATGCTTAACTATTTTGTAAAAAAAAAAAAAAGGAATAATAATATCTCTACTGCATGGTTTTCATCAGGATTGAAAGAGAAAATACATACAAAATGCATAGCACAGTGCCTGGCACATATTATTAAGTCAAAATTATTATAATTCTTGCAACTCTTTCTAACCCCACCAATTTCTCCAGTATCATTTGCTTTCATTCACCATGTAATTTTTTAATGTTATCAAAATAAAAGTATGCTGATTCCCACTCGCGGAGCATACGAACAATAATTATGGGGTAGCTGGCAAGCAAGTAACTTTGATGTCACAGTACTGGAAAGACATGTAGTTTATGTTTTGTTTTCTTCGATTCAGTATGTGATTTCTCATGCTGCTACAGGACAAGTAGAACCACAGCTTAAAGTATGCATTTGTGTTCATCCCATTTCCGAACCCAAATGACATTTGGAAGGGAGGAGCGGTTCCTGTGAATGCATTCCATTGTCCCCCTCTCATACACAAAGGTGTCTATAAATTCTGAGCACGTTACTTTTTGAAAGTCACAATGCCTCCAAAGGAGACAATTTTTGTGAGTGTCAGAGTCATGAGGGCTTAAAGGATTCTATGCTGACAAGAGAAGATGCAAACTGTTTCTCATTCCCAGCCAATTGTTTTAGAGGCGAGAGGGGCAAAAGGAGCTGGTTCTTCCTTGGCTCCTTTTAGAAAGTACTTGGAGGAAGATGAGAAGTGGTGTAAAACTCAGGGTTCATTTTAATTGAAAAAAGAACTACTCATGGAATTGCATTTCGAAACCTGGCATCCTCAAAAACTTGAACTGTTGGTTTCAGAGTCTTTTCTCAACAGTTCATGCTAAATACAACTGATAAAACAAGACCAAAAGAAGAAAAGATATCACCTACTTATAAAAAGAAAACTGTTTTCAACTGTCATAAAAATCTTGTCAAATACACAGGCTATAATTAACCTGATATATGTATATAAGAATTGTTGGCTGGGCGCGGTGGCTCAAGCCTGTAATCCCAGCACTTTGGGAGGCCGAGGCGGGTGGATCACGAGGTCGAGAGATCGAGACCATCCTCGTCAACATGGTGAAACCCCGTCTCTACTAAAAATACAAAAAATTATCTGGGCATGGTGGCACGTGCCTGTAATCCCAGCTACTCAGGAGGCTGAGGCAGGGGAATTGCTTGAACCCAGGAGGTGGAGGTTGCGGTGAGCCGAGATCGCGCCATTGCACTTCAGCCTGGGTAACAAGAGTGAAACTCTATCTCAAAAAAAAAAAAAAAAAAAAAAAAAAATGTTATAAAAGGTGTGATTACACTGTGAATAAATTATGTTGTTTAGCTAGTCATGAAAACATCAAAATTAAATTTGTAACAGCACATATATTATTCAGTGCTTCATGATTTATTTTCTAGTATTTACAAAAGTTATATCTAAGAGTCAAGCAAAAAAAAAAAAAAAGATATGTTTTTCTGTTTCATAAAAATCAATCTCTTTAACGTATAAAAACTATTTGGCACCTGAAAAAAGAAAGGAAATGAAGATGGGGGAACAAACTTAGGCTCTCTTTCATGTGGGGTGATTTCATAGCTACATTTTATGTAGCAAGGAAAACAAAAGAGGATCCTGATAAGGTTCTTTATCATTAATCTCCATCTCCTGCTGGTGCATAATCTATATGAACAGGGACAGGTTTGGGGGATTTGTAGTAGGTATTAGGTCACATTTCTCAAGGAAATAGCTTTTCAGTGTATGTGTGTGCCTTAATCTGTGGAAGAGAAAAATTCTTTATTAATTTTTATAATTGTTTTATGACCTTCACTGGCAAAATATTTAAATTTTTTAGTGTCTGTAAATGTGATGTCCAGGGGAGAAAAATCACAATAAAACAGAATTTCATCTGGAGTTGCCTGACACAGACAAATTCTCCAATCCATTGTCTGTTTAGAAGGTAACATGGTTCTTTTATAACATAAATGAGATGGTGTCCTCTGTTTAAAAGCTTCCACTGACTGTTCATGAAATAATATTGAAACTTGCATATGGCTTATGAGGCCCTTCCGGACCTTATTCTTGAATTGGTCTCCAATTGCTTCTTCCACTTTCCCCATACTCAGTGGTCTTCTTAGGTTCTTGGAACACACACTGAGGCCTCACATCTGGTTTTCCTCTGCCTTCTCACACCCTGCTTCCCGTGTCTGATGATGGTACTGCCCACTTTTTACCTGCTAGACTTATTTTTTACTTTCAAATTTCAGATTACAGTACATGTCACTTTCTCAAAAGAGCTTTCCCTGACATGGCAAATTGTGCTCAACAATTACTGGCCTTCCGCTCCTTCTTAGGATGTAAGGGTGATACGTTCCAGCCTCCTTTCAGCTACGCCAGGCTGTGTGACTCATTCTGGCCCATGACAAGTAGAGATGGCAAGTGTCTCTTCCAAGCTGGGACAGTGAAAGCTACCCATGTGATTCTGCTGTCTTTCTTCATTTTTGACAATGAATTTGTTGAGATGGTGGAGCCTGAGGACCTAAGTGCTTCACCGAAACACCACAAGGAGAGGTGTCTTGGAGGGTTGGCTAGACAAGTACTCCTCAATCTTTTTGGCACTAGGGACTGATTTCATGAACGACAATTTTTCCACAGAAGTGGGGAGAGGATAGTTTCAGGATGATTCAAGCACATTACATTTATTGTGCACTATATTTCTATTATTACATTGTAACATGTAATGAAATAATTATACAACTCATCGTAATGTAGAATTAGTGAGAGTCCTGAGCTTGTTTTCCTGCAATTAGACAGTTCCATCAGGGGGTGACGGGAGACAATGACAGCTCATCAGGCATTAGATTCTTATAAGGAGCACACAACCTAGATCTCTGGCATGTTCAGTTCACAACAGGGATAGCACGCTTGTGAGAATCTAATGTGTTGATCTGACAGGCAGTGGAACTTAGGTGGTAATGCTCACTAGGCTGCTGCTCACCTCTTGCTGTGTGGCCTAATTTCTAACAGGCCACGGACCACCAGTACTGGTCCGCAGCCCAGGGGTTGGGGACCCACAGGTTAAACCACAGCTGATTGTATAGACAAAAATAAATGTAATGATAGCTGACCACACCATTCAAATTAGGTTCACCCTATTATTTGCTTTAATAGCACCTATCACAACTTTGTTAAAATTAATAATTTATTTGATTCACTTATGCAATACCTGCTTTCTCCCCTAGACTAAGAGTTGGCAATCATTTTTGGCACAAGGATAGATAGCAAATATTTTAAGTCCTCTGGATTCTAAGGCCTCTGTTTCAACTACTCAATTCTCCTATCACAGAATAAAACCCATGACAGACAATATATAAATGCATTAGTGAATCCTTGGTCCAATAAAACTTTATTTACAAGCACAGGCAATGGGCCATATTTTGCCCATGGTCTGTTTGCCAACCATGTGCTAGAGAATCAGATCTACAGACATAAGGAACATTTAAAAAATTAATTATTATTTGACATGGAATTTCACTCTTCTTACCCAGGCTGGAGTGCAGTGGCACAATCTCCACTCACTACAGCCTCCATCTCTGGGGTTTAAGGGATTCTCCTGCCTCAGCCTCCTGAGCAGCCGAGATTACAAGCACCAGCCACCATGCTCAGCTAATTTCTCTATTTTTAGTAGAGACAGGGTTTCGTCATGTTGTCCAGGCTGGTCTTGAACTCCTGGCCTTAGGTGATCTGCCTGCCTCAGCCTTCCAAAGTGCTGGGATTACAGGCATGAGCTACCACACCCGGCCCATAAGGAACATTTTTTCACTTACGATGACACAACTTTCACTTAGAGTTCTAGGCACATGGTAAAAAAAAAAAAAAAAAAAAAAAATCTACTTAAAAATGAATGAATGAATGAATCAGGTATGCTAAGAACAATCGTTGCTAGATTACGGAGTTTAAAGTTTCTCTTCTGTAGCCTGATAGCAGTTCTGTTGGACAGAACTATTTAGGCAGAAACCAGAACACCTAATCTCAGATTCTAGGTCTGAAGCTATGGGTAAGGTAATAGTTATTGTATCTATAACCATCTGTATTTAACCTCATAGTCCTTTTAGCATAAAAGATAAATGGATAAGGGCATTAACTATATACAACAGTCTCTAATAAAATAGGAGAAAACATACCCTGAATTATAGAATTCATGCAGGCCCTGACTAAGTTTTTAAATATAGGTTAAAGCACCAGAAACAAAAATGTATAAAACTAAAATGATCTTACATAATTATATCCCCACCCAACTATTTTTGTTCTTGAAAGTATTGACATTTACCTTAACTATGCTATTAATATCACAATAACTATGCTTAAGTTACCATACATTAATTGAATATGTACATTTATTAAATATGTATTATATGTGAGATAGTCTGAGAAATTAATGTGAAGGATCTCATTAATTGCTTATAGTAACTCTATTAGGAAAAGTAATGTTTACTATTTAAATTTTAAAATAAGAAAATGGAGACTATATATATATATATGCAGTTTATCCAACACCCAGTAAAAAAAATAATACAGCCAAGACTTAAACCTAATTCTGAGTGATTCTAAAATAATTATTATGCCATAGTACTTCACTAAACTTGATTAAATTAGTAATGATAATACTGATACACAGAGAATAGCTTTTTTAAGCTAAAAACAAAATTACCCTGTTTTTTTTTTTTTTTTTTTTTTTGAAGCTAAGGTAGAGACTTAAAATATTCTAAGTGGCCGGATCAACTATTAAATATTTTCTTGTCTGATACGTTAATCACAACTTCAGCAGATCAATCAGCCATTCACATTTGATTTGGCATAGTCAAATGTAAGAATAAGTGACTGGGCAATTTCTAAAAATTGAACCATTTTTCTCTATTATCCAAGTGGATCAAATAAAAAGAAATATGAAAGGACAAATTTCATTATTACAATTTGTGAACAGTAATAGATATGGTCATTACAACTCAATGTCTATTAATGTAGGAGGACTGCATAAAAGTGTTGAAAGAGATTTATTTGAGGATTAAAACTTCTCAACATTTAGCCCTTTATTTTTAAGTATTTGTGAAAAGAGATTTTCAGACTCAGTTCACTGTCAATGGAAAATTTGCTAGCCTTCCTACCTCCTCCATCATGTTGGGGAATAAAAGGTTATAACCATTTCCTAGATATCATCCATTCTAAATAAATCTGCTTATAATTAGCAAAAATAAACAAATATTTCTTTCAAATTTTATGTCATTCTTAATCTTTTCCAATGTATGATGTTTGAAAGTTCATAGTATTGGGATTGTGCAGAATGCAAACAATATTCAAATATGTCTTTAATATTAGTTTACAGAAAATTTCTTGATGCAGTAACCTACTCTTTAAAACTTAATTCAAGATAGGGAGGATTCAAACTCCTGGAAGTGTTTCAATGAAGCAGGATTTGAACTGCTTTATTTCTACTTTAAGGGCAATTAAGTGACTATAGGCTATGCATTTAAAAATTTGTTTTGTCTACAAAAAACACTGAATTGAATTCTCAATACTGATTGTGCAATATAAATTATATATGTTTTTAATAAGTTATATAAAGTATAAATAAAAATTATATATATAAATGTTCTCAAATATACGTATTTTGAGTGAAAATACTTAGAGAAAAATACATACTGCAATAGAAATAAGAATGTATAAAATTATTGCACTTCTCCATCTGGAGGAATTTCATGAGTACACATTGAGATCCTCTCCTTTGATAGGTGAAGCTTAGAAAGATTCAAGGGAGTGATCAACAGTCATTATTAAAAGTTATACAAATAATCAGACTAAATTGAATTGAATTCTGGATTATATTACTACCTGCGCAAAATGCTTTAAAGATCTCCACAACCTTTTCTATAAAAAAAAGTTGGTGTGTCTTACATGTAAGCTATTTATAGGATTGAATATGAGGGTATATACTCATAGTGACATGTGGAAATACGTTTTGGATAAAGCACCCAGCAGAGGACATAAGATCTAGCATGTGTTCAGCAGATAACTACAGTTGTTTTTATCACATTATCATTGTCATCATCATCTTCATCCTCAATGTCTTGAGATAGATCACAGGCTAATTGATGAAACAGAAATGAATAGAAGGCTGGTTACCCTGAGCCCAATGTAGTGTTCTTTCTGATATACCTTATAAAAGTTTGAGATTTTGTGAACTGATATGGCAGAAACACATTACAACTGAACAAGAATACTAAATGCATTTGAGCAGTTGGGAAGGAATGGTATAGGAGCTGTATCAGTATCAAATGCTCAGAGACCAGAGAAGCGTGGTATTTATGGAGGAGAGGTTTTTCAGCCCAACTAAAATGTTGTTGACCATAGGAAAAAAAAAATATGTAGCAACTTGCTATTGAGGTATGTCTGGATATAATACAGAACAAACTAAAAGCATCATCATTGTAGGGTCTTACTAAGGGAGTAACATAACATCACTCTAGTATTTCCATGTGCAAGAGTATACTTAGAATAAGATATGAAGAGGCAGTGAAAAATATTAACAGATCCTTGTGGTAAAGGGGTTGTAAAGAGATTAAAAATAATGCTCTAATTTTGGATATTTCTAGAATATTGATGCTTGTGGAGAGAAGCAAGGAATTTTTTTTTTCCTAGAGACATCTTGAATTCTTTGTAGAAGAGAAACTAGTCTATCACCTAAAAGCAAATGCCTATATTTCATCCTATTTCCCAGATGCATGAATGAAACCTCAGGTTTTAGGACGGGTTCAAAAAACAGAGCTCCACATCAGGTTCAGAGATAAACTAGGCTTCATGCCCTTTTGAGAGCAATCTGCCCATGGAGGATTATTGGACATCTTGGTCAGGACTGAATTTGAACTAGGTTCCAAGGATGAAAGCTCACCGGCTAATCTGCTGAGCTACCAAGGCCACTGCTGTGCTGGTTTATAGAAATCCTATTAACTGAGAGATTGAAGGGAAGGAAGATAAGATAGCAAGGTGTTGGAAATCAAGCTTCAGTGGTTTTAACAGAAAAGGTATTTTGAACCATGCTATTGTATAAAGACAGGAATTAAATGCCACACACATACTAAACGTGTATGTGCATATGCTTGTGTAACTGTGTACATATTATGTATTTTCAAAACATCTATTTTACATGTACTTCATGGTACACAAAAATGTTCAGCATATTTAAAATGGAGACATATATGTAACACAGGATGGGCATTCACATTGAAATCCATTTTCTCATTCTAACTCTTCAAAACCCACAATAGTGAATTTAACAAAACCACTTCTCTATCCTGTGTAATCAGTCATATTCAATGCTGTCACATCTACTAGAATAATGAGTCTTAATTCCGTTATTCACTAACATTTATTTTTTTTCTGGTTCTGAGAATACCTACCACAAATAGTATTTGCTGGTGCTCATTTCAGTACAACTGGAATGGAACAAGAGAGTTGCATTAATTGCCAATCATAAATATCTGAGTTTAGATTTGAAAGTAAATTTGGCAACTAAGATCATGACAGAGGAAATCTGCCATACCTTTTAGAACCTGATTTACCTATGCTGGGAAAGTTACTTATCTACACAGGGTTTTAGTCTCCTATCCAGAAAATAAATACATTGGACTGCATTTAGTGGTCAGTAGCATTCTCTATTATCCTAGATAATCTAAGACTCTATATTAAAATTGTTTGTGAATGAGAAAAATAAAGCTGCAGATGTGAAGGCAGTCAAGCCCCTCCTAAGATGGAGACAGAAGGAAGCTGCAAATCAGAAATCTAAAACTCAAGTATCAGCTCTGCCTCCGAGAAGTTAAGGCAGTGGGATGGGGATGGGGCTGAGGGGATAGCGCTGAGAAAATTAGTGGTCATCTCTGAGCCTTTGTCATCTCATTTACATTTGATAAGACTAGATGATATTTGGACTTCTTTCTAGCATTAAAATGTACTGATTTAATTACTTCTCTAAATAGATTCTATATATAGTTCTCCATGAAATTAGGTGAGAATTCAGGTCACTGGGTGACATTGGACAGGACATCTTTTTTGAGCTGTGGCTCCTCTGTCTGTAAAAGGAGTGTCCTGGTATGTACTACTCACATGCATGTTCTATGAAGAGCCTTTGCATTAAGGAACATGAGTCTGTCGTCTCTTCTATAAGGCATAAAAATGATACATGAACATAAAATAATCATCACAAACTAAGTTGATGGTTAACAAATGCCCACAGACATACTGAGCTGATGGAAGATTTTCAAAACTTCATTTAATTTAAAAGAAAGCTGGGATAAATGCAGCTTGCTTGCTCTTCCTAATTTTGAGGTAATTTTATTTTCAGTATGACATAAACATTTGTGGCAGATTTTCATTTGCTCTAAGATAAGAGTCTTAGAAACAGTATGATTTTGGGAGGTTTGTGGTTGAAAGCAAACTGATTTTATCAATTTTCAGGCAAAAAATAACGATAATACAAAATAAAACTCCCAAAATAAACCTCCCAAACATTTTCTAAATTTTATTCCTAAACTCTGGCCATACTGAAGCATAAAAAGATTGAAAATTCACTCTGAGTTACCTTAAATGCTGTTAAGGTAAACTTAATTGTTACCTTAAATGTAAAATGAAAGTGATATTTTATTTTTTGTTCATTTCCACACCCTAAAATATTTTATTTTATTTATTTTATTTTATTTTTTGTTCATTTCCACATCATAAACTAAAAATTATGGAGAAGCAACAACGGGCACACAGCCATCCTGGCAAATGATCAAAATATAATCAAGATATAATTACAAGAAATCAGACTTTTTATTTTGTAAAATTCGAAGCATGTACTATGCATATATCCTCCCTTCTTCTGTGTATCTGTAGTCTTTGAACACCAGAAAGAAAATGTTCAATTTAGAATAGAAAAATGAAACCAAACCAGGCTCAGCATGGGTACTCTGTCTTAAGCTCTTAACTTAAAACCATGTCTGAGGGGTGTACAGGGGAAATGACCTTTGCAGATATTTACTTCATTGTTTTTAAAGTGAAGAGTTCATCACTAGTTTTAGTCAATACATCCAGCCAGACTCAAACACCATTTACCCTTGAATCTTAAACTGTGGGCCGTGGCTGTAAACTGGTCCAATCAGATGAAACTTTTTGCAAGTCCATCCTCATAGCACACAATGCTCACGCTGCTTTCAACCTCAGTGCCATTGAGCTATATCACTCAGGCTTGTTCCTGAGTTAGCATTGTGAGCCATTATTGTGATACAAGAGGGGCTCTCTTTCATAGAGCCCTGTCTACTTTTAACATCTTATTTTCAAGAGCAGGATTTCCGGTTTGAAGAAAAATGTTACTTGTTCATTTCTAAATATTTTTACTGGGTTAGGGATTTTCTATCTTTTATTGACAAGGACCAACAGTTACTACCTTTGAAGATTTCTGGGATCCAGGGCGCAGGATTAAAATCTCTGGGTTAAAAGAAGATTTGATTAATATTATGGCAATAATCATGTATTTCAGAATGGTGTGTATCTAGCTTCACCGGTTCAGTTTAGAAATCTGCATTATGGGCCAGATGCAATGACACATGCCTGTAATCCAGATACTTTGGGAGGCCGAGGTGGGCGGATCACCTGAGGTTTGGGAGTTTGAGACTAGCCTTACCAACAAGGAGAAACCCCATCCCTACTAAAAATACAAAATTAGCTGGGCATGGTGGTGGCACATGCCTGTAATCCCAGCTACTCGGGAGGCTAAGGCAGGAGAATCTCTTGAATCTGGGAGGTGGAGGTTGTGGTGAGCCAAGATCGCACCATTGCACTCCAGCCTGGGCAACAAGAGCAAAACTGTCTCAAAAAAATAAAAAGAAAGAAAGACATTTGCATGATGGAAGTAAACTTTCTTATAGGCTTTTTTTCTTGTTTCTGCTGTATAACAACATTTCACAAAGTATACTGTAGAGCAGTATACTGCCTACTCCATAGGTTGCTATAAAGCTAAGAGAAAAAAATTATTTACTCAAATATAAAAACACATGAAAATATACTGTATTCCCTCTCTCGAGATCCCAATGCACATATTGAAGGCAATCTTAATTGATAGAAACCTTCTATATTTGACTGTTGTGTATTTGAAAAGTTTTTCCTCTACTTTCATCCCACAAACATCAACACAAAGGCTTTGGTGACCAAACGTATACGTTTCTTTTTCCCTACATGCAAGCAAGCAATCAGTTTTGCAGTGGATACCAGCTGGGTACTCTCTAATTCAATACAATTCTGACACTGATTACCTGGAGACAGCATCAGATCCCAAAGGTTGAAGGCTTTGTCTCACAACACTGCATCCTGACTGCTGATGCCAATCACAAGCCTAAGCTTCTGACCTATTGGGAAACTGGGGTTCCCATAATTCCATCCTTGAGTTCAAGTAATTTGCTAGAAGGGCTCACAAAATTGAAGGAAACAACTTTCCCGATTTATCACAACGAATATCACAAAGGATACAGGTGAAGAGATGCATAGGGCAAGGTGTGTGGAAGGGGTATGAAGCTCCCATGCCCTCTCCACGTGCAACATCTTCGAGGACCTCCACGTATTTTGCTATCCGGAAGCTCCTTGAACCCTGTCTTTTGGGTTTTTATGGAGGCTTCATTACATGGGCATGACTGATTCATCCCATTGGCCACTGCTGATCAACTGAATCTTCAGCCCCTCTCTCCTCACTAAAGGTTGAGTAGGTGGGACTGAAAGTCCTCACCCTCTAATTCTGTCTTCATTTTTCTAGTGACCAGTCCTATCCTGAAGCTACCAAGGAGATTCCAGCCATCAGTCAACTCAGTAACAAGCAAAAAGACATCACTTTGGAGATTCTAAGAATTTTAGAAGTTGCATGTCAGGAAACAGGAACAAAGATCAAGTATAAATTTTACAAAATCATGGTCAGCCCTTGGTCTTCAAACATGAATCTCTTACATCAAAAGGATATGTAACTCAAAAAGATACTGCCACATGATGAGAATCCCATGCAGTCGTTAATAATTAGTCCAGTTCATCATATGGTATAAAAATATCTCTGCCAGGTGTGGTAGCTCATGCCTATAATCCCAGCACTTTGGGAGGCTGAGGCAGGTGGATCACAAGATCAGGAGATCGAGACCAGCCTGAACAACATGGTGAAACTCTATCTCTACTAAAAACACAAAAAAGAATTTAGTCCAGTGTGGTGGCATGTGCCTGTAATCCCTGCTACTAGGGAGGCTGAGGCAGGAGAATCACTTAACCCTGGGAGGCAGAGGTTGCAGTGAGCTGAGATTGTGCCACTGTACTCAGCCTGGGCGACAAAGTGAGACTTTGTCTTAAAAAAAAAAAAAAAAAAAAAGAAAATAAGCGAAAGAAAAAAATAAATAAAAAGGAAAGGAAAGGAAGAAAATATCTCCCAGAGTGGAGTCACTCAGGTTTTCAGGCTGTCATTTCTTCATTTCTTCATTTCTTCCTGTCAGGTCTCCAAAGCAGCATGGGCTTGGCACAATGGGGACAGAGGTAACATGTAGCATTACCCTTTTATGCATCTGGTCTAATTGAGCTATGAGACAATACAATCGCTTGTTCTAGCCTCTTTCGAGGTGTTAATATTGGATTTCCATCACTTCATAACTAATTTATTCACTTCTTTACCCTCAGCTACCATTCCTCCTTCTCTCTGTTAATACCCACACATTTTTGCTAGTCTAGCAAGTACGTCCTCTTCAGTCCACTCCCATTTAGAAGTAACTAGCAGAACTAGTTGGTAATTTTTATTTATTTATTTATTTTTTTACCACCAGTCATGATAGCTGCATTTACTCTGAGACCCAATTTTGTCAGATGGGGTGAAGGCACAACCCTCTCTCATTAGGCCCTTAGAAATCCTGACATAAGGCTTGAAGACATAGTTGCAGTTTTTTGCTTAGGAATCATCCCTGCTTTGCAATCCTGGTCCAAGGACCCCTGTATGAAGTAGGAAAACATATTTTGAGGTGACTTAGGAAAGAAAGAAAACGTAACAGTCATTCCATCAGGTTATTCGTCTCATGGTAAAAATTGCACCATTATACCAGTATCTTCTCTACCCTCTCCTTTCCAGAGTAACCAGAAACACAGAAGGACATGGAAAGTAGACACCTGACTAGTCCCTGTCATTTTGAGTGTGAGCACATGCTCATGAAAGCTTATGAAGCCAGCCTGTCATCTTAAGAGCTCCCTGTTTCAGACAACTGTATACTTCCCAACTCATCTAAACATGTGAGCATTTTCTATTACAAAGACTCTAATGCTCCCTATAGCATTCCTGTACAACTAGAATTTTAAGACAGACCTGGAAACCCCCTACTTAGAAAGAGACAGTGGAGTTACCATTTTGGCATTATGGTTCTGTCATCACTCTCTTCTTCGGTGGGAAATGTGGCCTCTGCACTCCGTTAGTTTTTCTTCACAGTATTCCTTTCTAAACCTCTTCACTCACAAATTAGACCAATCCTAGCCTCCTGTTGCTTATGACATGAAAAACTCCCAACATGTTATAAAAAGTCCTGTATCTAATGCCAATTAATCTTCCTTGCTGATGCCTCATGTCTCTCTTCCCACTGACCCATTATCTAGCAGAGAGATCTACCTGCCAGCTACTGAACAGAAAATGCTCTCAGTGCATGCCACTTTTCTTCATTCAACTCCCTCTCCTCCACTGTTTTCATTGCCTAAATGGTGCATATTATTCTGTGTATAATTTAAATGTCATTTCTCCATGAAGATTTACATTTTCTACTTCCTAGGATCTCTTTTGCTTCACTATGATCCAACATCTCCTTGGACCCATCTTTGTACAGTACTTTCAAAATAGTATCAGAATAATCATTTAAATGGATCTTTGCAAGTAAATCTAATCAAAGGTGCTAGAAAGTCAGAGTGGTTGCTGTCTCCTGGTGGGGAAGTATTGACTGAGAAAGAGCAGGCAGGAGCCTTCTGGAATACTTATATATATATATATATATATATATATGAAGTGTAATATATATAAAACATATATGTTATATATAAATGTTTTTATATATTTATATGTTTTATAAAATATATATGTTATATATAAACATTATATGTGTTTTATATATATTATACATTATATATAAAATATTATATAGATTATATATATATACACACACACATATGTGGTTGTTACATGGATTTATGCAAAGGCAGAAGTTCATCATTATACATTTAAGATTTGTTCACCAAATTTATTGTTACTTATTGTATGCCACAATAGAAAATTTGAAAAATAACATGATCCCTTACTAATGTCTAAATCACCTGAGGGGAGGCATTTTTATTCACCTTGTCAAAGTATATCACTGTGCCCAGCACAATGGGGACATACAAATTTGAAAAATAAATCAATGAATGAACATACAAGCAGCCCCTTTGCCTGGGTACAGCTTTAGTTTGTCAAGAGAGGAGCACATTTCAGGTAGAGAAGGACTATTTAATTAGCTATACTTTGAACAATCATAAGAAATAGAGGATGATATGCAGTTAGTAACTTTGAAGCTGAGACGAGAATATGCAGACTGATTAACAATTCCGAAGAGAACTTGAGTGTTTGGCAACACTTCAGTAATGTAGTTCACTGAACAGCTCAGAGAATACCTGAACCCCATATGTCTTCTATTTTCCCTTACAATTAAGACATCTCCCTAAAGGCTAATAAACAATGGGTACATCCCTGAAGAACAATAAATATATAAAATGGACTCAAATATTATTATTTAACATTAAGTGACAACTGTACATAACAACTAGCATTAATCCTTTGCCCTTGAGAATCCTATGTTTAAAAATAACAATTACAACATTACAAGAGATAGAAAAGAGATGAAAATTCATTAGTTCACATCTCCTATTCATTGAAATACATATGAAATGCCTGTTACAAGTTAGGAACTGTGCTAGATTCTGAGGGTGGAAGGGGGAAAACAGCCTGAAAAGCAAGATCTCTGCTTTCATGGAGCTTATAGTCTAGCAAAATAATGAAAAGTAGAAATAATTTTCATTTATGTGGTTTTCTCTGTGCTAACCACTTTCATTTATTTAATTATCATGTCAGTCAGATGAGACAGATATCACTACTATTCCCTTATCACAAATGGGGAAGAGGCTGAAAGGTCATTCACATAACCAAAATATAGTTACTTGATTTTCCCATGTAAGTTTCTGAACTTCCAGGGAGCAGGGAACAGGTCCTAATATTTCTGTGTATTTCCCTCAATATCCAGCACTAAGCTGGGAAAATAGCAGGGTAGAACTATTTTCTGACTATGGTGATGGTAGTTGACCTACAATTCTTTTCCTGTTCTTCAGAAGCAGGAAAGGGAGGAATATTTATTTCTCATGTAAGAGATATACAGTCATATTAAATTTTATGTTTAATCTATCATTGTATGATTTAACACTGTACATTAAAGTAGTGTTACATGAAAGAACCAATTGGGAATATGCAGAAACAAGGAGATTCATTTGAAGGAATTGGCTCACTTGATTGTGGAGTCTGGCAGTCCAAAATCTATAGCCAGCATGGAAGCTGGGAGATTCAGATAAGAGGTCATGTTGCAGCCTTGAATCTCAAGTTCATCAGGCAGACCAGCAGGATGGAAACTCAGGAAGGATTCCTATGTTATGGTTTTGAGGGTAAATTACTCCTTTTCTGGAAAACCCAGTTTGTACTCCGAAGACCTTCAACTAATTGGATGAGGCCCACTCAGATTATGGAGGTAATCTGCTTTGTTTCAGGTTAAATCATTACAATTGTTCAATCACTTCTAAGAAATACCCTAATAGCCACATCTATATTAGTGTTTGACCAAGCAACTGGCCATGTTATCACATGAAATTAACCATTTCAAGAAGGGAAGTCGCGAATGGTGGAAAAAGCCCTGCCTTGAGCCTAAGGACATCATCCACAAGAGCTCAGGGACAATGTACAGTTTTGTCCTGTGCCTCAGCTTTTTTTTTTTTTTTTTTTTTTTTTTTATGTAGAATGATCCTAAGACCACCTGAAGATGGATGACATGGAGAACAGTGTTCTTCTCATGCCTCGACCACTAGGAAGTATTAGGCTGAACCACTAAGTTGAAGGGACCATTTGATGTGATTTATTATGAAAGCCAGGACACAGGCCAGTTCACCCACCTTGCTATACACTTTCATAATGCCACGTACCTCTCCTTCATTGAACAATTATTAATTATACAACAATTTGGGCCATTATTTAATTAGCAACTCACAATCCAATTAGAATACAGGTTCCAGGAAGTGAAGAGTTGATTTTATCACGGAATCTCCAAACCCAGTGGGCATGCCTGGCACAATGAAAGTTTACTGAGTAAATGCCAGTGATAGTAACTTATTAATATAAATATCATCTCATTTGTATATATATTAATTGATATAATTCTATGTTTAAGTTCCTATATAAGCTCTATAAAAATCACATCATTAAATACATACATATAGACACATACTCATACTTTATTAATCTGATGGATATATGAAAATTTAAAAAAAAATCTTGAGGGATGTCCTGAAGGAATGTGCTTATATTTTCTGCTTTTTCTGTTGTTACATATATGATACTCCTTTTATAGAAAAAATATCTTTCAGTTTGTCATGCACTGAGATTCTCCTTCTATTCCTTCTGTAGATGATGAGGTAACAGCCCTTAAAATCATCTTTGCTAGAAAATATATCAATATCAGTTTACTGTTCCTAACTTAAAAAAAAGAAAGAAAGAGAAAGAAAAAGACAATCAGACAAGGGGACCTGAGCAGCAGAAAATAATTGGACTCTCTAAATTGTACCATTCTCAAGAGGAATTACTGGCACACACTGCTTCTTTCCCGGACCATGCTGCGTATCCCTTGGAATCGCTACAGAAGCATTTTATTGCTCATTAAGTATTTTTTAATGTGAATCCGCTCTTGGCATTTCTACTCTATAGTATTTTTTCCTCACAAACCTTCCTGTGTTGCATACCTCCTTCCCCACTACACGTAATTTAAAAGAAATTATGTAAGCTTATTTCTCTGATTAAGAAAGCCTAATGCACAAACACACAAAGCCTCTGCCCAGTGTAGCTCAAGTAGCTAATGATTCTCGCAATGTTAAGATCATTCTCAATAAAAATGGGGGCTACAAATCACTATAAAAAATGTGTTTTGTACCTTAAGAGCCATAATTGTCACACGTTTACCATTCATAACCAGTGACTGCAGGGTGCTTACTCGAGTTAATCCTCCATAGAATAGTGGATATTGATGCTGTGGCGTAGGGGCACAACCAGATTGTCTGTCACTTGAAATACTCATTTGGGAAACCTCCCACACAAATAAAATTCTGAAATGTAGCAATGGGAAGGAAGCCTGAACACGTTCTTCCCCCTAAACTGTAAGTGAGGAGAAAGGTGAGGGTTTGATATGCCCATGCACCTTGCTTGGAACAGCTTACCCCAGGTTTACTGGCTCCAAAATAGTAAAGAGAAAAAGTACAGCTGGACTGTCAAAAAGGTTACATACCAGGCCTTCACTGTACGTAAAGACTAGGCAACTAAAGACACTTGAGTTCTAAGAAGCTTCTGTGTCTTGACTGATTTGCTTAAAGTACAACTGGTTTATGATAAATAGCCAGATGAGTTTATCTCACTGACTTGTAGTGAACATGTTTAATATACTTAACAATTCTTTTAGTAAGTCTGAAACATTATATGACTGCTATTTAAAAATGATTTCCGGCCGGGTGCGGTGGTTCACGCCTGTGATCCCAGCACTTTCGGAGGCAGAGGCGGGCGGATCACCTGAGGTTGGGAGTTCAAGACCAGCCTGACCAATACAGAAAAAGCCTGTCCCTACTAAAAATACAAAATTGGCTGGCCATGGTGGCACATGCCTATAATCCCAGCTACTTGGGAGGCTGAAGCAGGAGAATCACTTAAACCTGGGAGGCGGGTGTTGCAGTGAGCCAAGATCACACCATTGCACTCCAGCCTGTGCAACAAGAGCAAAGATCTG
The DNA here is from genome assembly GCF_048565385.1 of Saimiri boliviensis. NCBI lineage: Eukaryota > Metazoa > Chordata > Mammalia > Primates > Cebidae > Saimiri > Saimiri boliviensis. Next base: position 17,332,644 of record NC_133468.1, read on the forward strand.
TTAAAAAAAAAAAAAAAAAGATTTCCAAATCTTAAGATTAATACTTGTGTCCAGTTTGCTACTGTTAACTGTAGTCAACATGCCATACAACAAATCTCCATATTTTTTTTTTTTACCTTACAACTAAAATTGTGTACCCTTTGACAAACAACTCTGTTTTTACCCAATCTCAGCCCCTGACAACACTGTTCTATTTTTTGTTTCTACGAATTCAACTTTGTAGATTCTGCCTATTAGTGAGATCCTGCATTAGCAAAATGTGTAGGCTATCCCTGTGGTCTACAGCAAATGGCCATATCCACACAATTGAATGTTTGGAATTACAGATTCCCAATTGGTAATCATGGGCATTTGAAATGAGTTTGTGGTCTTGCTGTAGTTTCAAATGTTCTTTTTTTTCTTCTCAAAGAACATTCATGAAATTACAAAAAGCTTATTTTTAATCCAATCTAACTCTTTTGCAATGCAAGGGAATTGTTTGGAATGATTTGAAGACAAGGGAAATGTATTAGGTGAACTTTGGATGATCTTGGCCATCTGTTTCTCTGCCCCTGAGAACAGAGTTTCCAGCAGTCACTCAATCATTCAAACATAGGGACTTAAATAGTAGAAAAAAGAAAAAAAAACTAAACAAAATCAGTTGTCCTTCCTTGGCTCTTCTACAGCATACCACCTTAACCCTGTCTTTCATTCTCTCCAGACACCACCCCCCACCACCATGTATTCCTCACGACAGCCACTCCTTTATATTTCCTTGTATAAAATCATTGCAGTTTGTGATGCAAAATAATGATCCCTTGCTTCCTGGGTTTGCAATTTTAACCATACAAACTTTTTAAGTTCAAGAAGCAGAATCAAATGCATTTTTATTCTATATTATAATAAATGTGAATATCAAAAGATTCTCCTAGAGTTGTGTGACTGCTGGCATTTGTAAAAAGTCAGAGAATCTTGGAATTGAAAAAAGCAGAAATGTATTTAGTATTTCATTTGACTCTTGATGCAGAGGAAGAGAGGGAAAAACCAAATGATAAGCCATGTTGCAAAGTTTTACATTTCTTTTTAAATTATGTGTCTGTTTTTCTAGGATCTAGATAAATGATGATGCTTGTTTCATGACACAAACGATTATTTTCTCTTTATTATTTTAATAACACAAGAAAGCCACACTTATTATGAAAACCAGTACCTGACAATAACTTAAATGAACTCATAAAGTCCTTCATCCTGTTTCCCTATATCCCTGATCTAGAGGTAATCATTATTCTGAATCCTATGTTGATAATTCTTTTGGGGAGTGTGTGTATAAGCATGATGCCTCTTAATATAGCATATTTTTAAAAGTAAATTGTTTAATTTTAGTTGTTTTAAACTTTATAGAAAAGTATACTATATAATCTTTTAAATTACTTTATCATGCAATAGAATTCTAGGATTTAGATTTTTTTTTTAAAGTTAATTTTTTACTGCTACATACTATTTCACTGTTGTATAGGTTTACACTTTTGCAAGCAAAAGTTTAATTCATGAATTAAGGGAGATGTTTCTAGTAGACTCAGAGAAAAATAATAAAAATTAGTATAGTTTATTTTTTCAGGTTTTGGTTTTCTTTAGGAGAACGCTGAAAAATGAATGAAGTTGTAAGCCTGTTGCTTTAACGTTCTTTTGAGCTTTGAGGCAGTCTGCTGAGTGGTGAACTTTCTGGGGCTCGTATTTAATGCAGCTGTTGCCAATTCTCTGAGACCAGCACTTTGAGAATTAGTTCTACTTCACCCCTTTTCCTAAGCCTTGCCTGTATAGACTTACCAGATTTAAGTAAAGGTCGGTGAGGGAGGGATGATATAATGCCTTTCAATGTTAGGACCACAGTTTTGTTAGAGGTCACATTACGGCTTCCATTTTTATGGTATTTAAGTGGTTGGGTAGCTATTTGGCCAGTGGACGCATAAGGAAAAAAAAAAAACAAAAACAAAGAAACCAGGCCACTAGAGCTTCTCATGGCTCCTCATATTCCCTCCCCATTTTTAAAGTACAATTACAGTAAGAACAATATGTGGTAGCCAAAACAAAAGGCATTCAGAGGCGAGAACTTCTTTGCGGGAGCACACTAGTCTACTCTCATCCTGCTGTTTCACCTTCACTGAATTACAAGGTTATATTAGGACGTTACTTGTATTCCAAATACCATTATCCCTAAGAACAGTGTTTATCTCTTGCCTAGCATCATATAATAGCTTATTTTCCTGCCTTTAAAAAAAAATAGCAACTGATAATCCTGGAGCATTTACTATACGCAAAGCATCACCGTATTTCGTTTGTATTATTTCATATGACAATTGTATGAAATGGATTTTATTATTATTACTATTTTACCATTTTACAGATAAGAAAACTTGTCCAAGCTTACATGTAAGCTCTCAAAATCAAGCTTCAATTAAGGATATTATATTAAATTTGATTCAGTCTCCTTTAACTGATGACCTTGTTACTCTTCTTACTCTTTATCATCACTTACTATCTGTTGACAATGAGCTAGAGATTTCCAACTTCATTATCCTTATATACAATGGAAGTAATAATATCTGCAAGATTTATATGTATAGACATAAAAAGTTGCTAATGATTTTGAAATATGTGCAATATAATCTTATATAGCTAAAAATAAAATTAAAAAGTGTTTGTTTACATAACTGTACAAATAGATGAAAATTTTAAAGGGAGGTTACTCCTGAGAAGACAAGAAGGGTGTGGGATTAGGGTGAGATTGAAAGGATGATTCTACTTTTTATGATAAACACTTTTTAAAATGATTTTTATATAAGCATGTTTTTTTCTTCTCATTAAAAAGTTCAAATATAAAACATGTAGGCATGCCAAAGATTTTTGAGTAACTTTGTAACACAAAACTGAAAGGGCAATAATCAAAGCTGATATTTGCCAATACTATTCCAAATTCTCCCAACCTCACATCTCATACAAATTTAGAAACTAATTTATTAATGAAAGGAATAACAAAATTGGAAAATAGTAATGCAGTATTAGTGAATGAGAAATTCTGGAGACCTTCTGAAAGAAGAGTGGAATGAGGAAAATAAAATGATCAGAGGCAACTCTGATCCCTCCAAATATACAAAGTTAAATATCCTTGTGTATACAGGGAAGAACCAGGCTCAGTGAGTGAACACCGAAGGAAAGGCAATCATTGAGCAAACCAGAGAGTCACTAATCACATAGCCACCATAAGAGATTTCACAAGGAGTGTCTGTCCCAAGTAAAGAAATTAGCCCTGGCAAAATATGCCCCAAGTATGACACAGTGAAAATTAGCTCTGAGGCAGGAGTAAAGGTCCTGCACAATAATAAAGTCAGGGAGGGCAGGGATCCACATCCATCTGAAAACATCAAAACATCATCTTTTTTTGTTGTTGTTTAAGGAGTTCTCAGCTGAGCATGGCTTTGATAAAAGCAGAGGTTCTCAAATAGAGCAATGAATAGAAAATTAAAGATTCTTAAATATTTGAACAAAATCAAAACCATAAAATAGAGGCAAGAAAGATCTGAAAATAGAAAGATTAATACCTCAAAGGTATGTTAATTGTAGTAAGTGTAAGTGATAGAGTCAGAGGGACCTAAGAGAGAGACTTTACACCTTAAAAAAGAGAAAAAATAGTACATCATTGGTAGGCACATAGCCTCAAAGTAGGCTTCAAAAACAAGTAAAGGAGACAATACATTTTGATTTCTTTGGCCTTTCCTGTTCTACATGTGAGATGGGGTTATAGGGAGGAAAAAAAACATGATTGCAAGAACACAAACCTACTACTTGCAAACGTTAGGCAATGCTGCTCCAGTCATAGCAAGGTGCTGTACTTTGCCTCTTCTGAAATACAATAGTCTTCTCTTCTTTAAATACCTCTCACCACTTGGAGACCAAGTCCATTCCTTTAGCTCATTCAGGGATATTGCCCCACAATTCTGTTTCAAAAACCTTTCAATTGTCAACATGGCCTCATTTCAGGGAGTTAACAGCAACTCCTTGGAAAGAATAATAAATAGGCCTTTGTTTCTATTGAACCCTCTCCATCAGGCTTTCACCTCTATCATGAACACTGGTTAACCCTTGCCAATGTCACCGTATAGCAAGGTCTCCACATTGCTAAATCCAGTGCAAATCTTCCAGCCCTCATCTTATTTGACAGAGTACATTTCTTAGAGCTTATTCCTCCCTGCCTTGAAACCCTTGCCTTCCATGAAATCAGAATACCCTGACCCTTCCCCTTCTTCATGGGACACTGTCTCAATCTCTTTGAATGGTTTATCTTCCTTACCCCTGCAATTAAATGTCAAAGTGCCTAACGGTTCCGCTTTTCACTTTCAGCTCCTCTTTTTCTGCATTCTTTTCCTAGGCAATCTTGTATAGTCTTGGGGTTTTTTCATACTTTCCAGAAAATCTCACATATTTATCGAGTCCAGTTGTCTATGATGGGCTATGGACTCCTTTATCCAACTGTTATTTGCCCTTCCTCTTATATGTCTATAGGTAAACTTCTGATTTCTCCCATACAAACCTGCTTTATCCACCGATTTTTTCTGAGCTCAGATCATGGAAAATTTTATCCTTCCATTGTTCAGGCAAAATCTTTGACATCATCCTGGAGTTCTCTCTTTCCCTCCCATCACACACCCAGTCCGTTTTGCAAATACTTATTCTACCTTCAAATTCAAGCACTTTTTACTACACCTTGAATGCCACACTCCTGTCTAAGCCACCTTTAAATCTCCCCTAACTTCCTAATTGACCTCTTAGGTGAATTGTCTTTGCTCCCTTCCTCTCTTTCCCTCCCAAACACCCTCCTACCTGTGCCATCATCCAAGCCTATTCTCAACCCAGCAAGATGGAAGAATTCTTCTAATGAAAATCTGTCAGATCATAGAGCACTTTTATGTTCAAAGCCCACCAAAGGTTTCCTTCTCACTCAGAGTAAAAGCTGGTGCCGCTGCCATGGCTCTCAAGCCACCCTGTGGTCTGCCTGCCACTGCTAAATGGCCATACTCTTCCTTTCTCAAAGTTTCCAGCCACTTCAACCTCCTGGCTATTCCTGGATTACAGGAAGAATGCTCTTTCCTTGGAGCATCTGCAATTTCCTTCCTTCTGTGGAGCCCTCATCTCCCAGATATCCACATGGTTCTCCGCACTTCTTTCAGTCATACCTCAGATGTCACTGAATCAGGGAAGCTTGTCAGATCTTATGAAATAACAGCCTCTGGCTGCCCTTCCTCCCTTCCTGGTTCTCTCCATTTACTTTATTATTATATGTTGACATACAATGTGCTTGCCTTCTTTTTTTATTGTTTAATTCCTGACTAGACTCAATGAGAACAGGAGCTGTCTATTTTCTTCATTGCAATAGTTTCACTGTCTTGAACACTGCTTGGCACACTCTAGGTGCCTA